>NC_137615.1:21552221-21604721 GCF_963280865.1 Gymnoscopelus braueri
CCTACTCGGAATGAATGGCCTATAAATTGTTTTGATATATTATAGCCAATCTACAAGCACCCCTGGGGGTTCCCGGACCCCAGTTTGAGAACCAATGGCTTATAGATCTGCTATTTTCGAAAAAGGTGTCTTAAGTTTCTAAGTTCTTTTTCGTCTATAATGGTGGTTAAGGTCATTATTTACATCAGCCCGTCACTTTGTCACTTGAAACAGCGGCGGCACTATTGTGTGTCGGTGTCGGGTGCCTTTATTAACCACTTAAACCCTCTAGTCCAGTGATTCTCAACCCGTGGGTCAGGGCCCACTGGTGGGCCGGGCGAGGGGGGTATTGCACGTGGGTCCCCAAATAATTAAAACAGAATTTTAATGACAATCTCACATTAATATAGAAACAATAAAATGTAAAAAAAAAGAAGAAGAAAATAATTACGGTATTTTTGGGCGGTGTAGCCGCCCCTATAAGTGGGGTTGGGACACCTCATTAGCTGTATTGTGATTGGCTCATTAGTACACCCCTATCTGTACTGTGATTGGCTGACTATTGGCTGACTCTATTCAGCAACAACAACATTAATAACCTATAAATAGGATTATGCACTTCAAAAATTCAATTTATTTTTGAAGTGAGCTTCCATCACTATGATGACCACTGTGATGACCACACCGCCCACTTCACACTGGGTGTGATTTTTTTTGTTAGAACCTTGAAAAATTCGTTTTCATTGTGATACTGTTATATAGGAATACCGTGTTGGTTCCATTGATCCAAGCCAGAACACAATCAATGTATTGATCATTTAAGATAAACATGCTCTGAAAATTGCACGTGGCCCACCCACCTGGCCACTTAAGCTGCCGTGCTGCTAAGTGGTCAGATGAGTGGGCCGCCGATTGCTTTTTGAGATTGTCAAGTGGGCATCTCTCATGCAGAAAAAAAAGGTTGAGAACCACACTGACTGCTCTAGACTTTGTGAACTGTTCCTGTGTTGGCTCTGTACTTGGACCGCTTTTTTCCCCCATCAACACCAAAATCTCTTGGCCCCAAAAATAGCCGATCTACAAGCTAAACTCGATGCGTTGTGAGCTTTGTTTGTGAGCTTTATTTTGCCCCCGCCCCCCCAGGGTTGCCAGATCTGCTTATTATAATTTCCCCGCAAGATTGTATTTGAAAATAGCCGATCTACAAGCTCACAACGCGTCGCGATGAGCTTGTAGATCTGCTATTTTCAAATAGCTGATGTATATGTTAAAGTGCTCAAGTGGCCCATCGTCGCTTATTTTGCGCTGGTTTTCCTAGACCTGGTTGCTTGTTTCTCTCACAGAATCTGGCAACACTGCCCCCCCCCCCCCCCCAGAATATGGACGCTGGGGATGGGGTTCAAGTGGTTAACACCATTGCCTATTTCCAGTCAGCTTGACCAGAGTGGGTCAGCCGGTGTTTGCTGGGACAAACTGAGCACAGCGTGGCCCAGTTTAAAAACAGCAGCAGCCAGGTGTAACCAGTTCAACCCCGAGAGTGTACAAACAGAGGGTTACATTTGGTTCCATTTTTTACACTCTCATAGTTTAAATGAACACTCAGGATTTTACAGTGTGCGTGTGAAGTGCATACTTGACTTTTATTTGTATGTGCACACTGTGTGTGCTTATACATTTACGTTTGTGTGTGTGTGTGTGTGTGTGTGTGTGTGTGTGTGTAAAGTTCACGTACTTGTGGAAGATACAGTAGGCCTAGGTGTAGCAACAAAACTGGTGTTAGCTTTGCTATGATTGTTAAAACTCACTCACTCACTCACTCACTCACTCACTCACTCACATTCACACTGTGTGTGTGTGTGTGTGTGTGTGTGTGTGTGTGTGTGTGTGTGTGTGTGTGTGTGTGTGTGTGTGTGTGTGTGTGTGTGTGTGTGTGTGTGTGTTGAATGTGAAGGCAACCACCACCGGCCAGCATTTGCGGTTTACCAGCCCTCAACAACCCACCATGTTAAAAATCGTACATTCCCCATTAACCCTCATTGAAACCATGCAGAGAAAGCTGAACTGTTAATTTGCAGAAATGCAAGAAAACCATAAAAGGGTCACATGTCGACCAAGGCATGACAAGTGTGTTTGTGTTTTTATGCAATTTTGTGCCGATATCACTTTGTGACGATAATTTATTAAAACATTTTTTTAAAATAGCCTATCTACAAGCTCATAATGCATTTTGCTATTTTATTTATCTATTTTTGGAAGTATGCAATAGAGCTTAAGTGATTAAAATCAGGAAAAGACAACACTCATGCCATATCGCAATATTATATATCCAAAATCCCAGGCGATGTCTAGTCTCATATCACAATATTAATATAATGGCCTATCATTATATTGCCCAGCCATAGTCTACGTGCAGGTTTCTGCCTCCGACACAGTTTCTGTCACAGTCTGAGGGCATGCAAGCTCAGTCATGCCGGCAACGATTGGCCTGCCCTGGGATGAATTGGGTTGCACTGTAAGTAACAAACACACAGATCAATTCCCAGACTGCTCTGGCAAGCGCTAAAACACACCAGGACAGAGGGGAGGACGCAGAGGTGTGAGAACTAAGAGAAAAAAAGAGAGACAGAGACAGCGAGCGGTGGCAAGAGAGACCGTGCCAGATGAACAAAGTGAGGGATGGAATTTGGAACGGGAGAAGGAGCGAGAGAGAGGACACGGCACTTTGCAGCGATAGGCCATTAGCACCTTCAGTCGGCTTCAGCCTAAATGGACATGGACAGCCATCTGTACCAAGCAGAAATTGCACTTATATAAGGAGGACTCTGTGAATGCTTGTTTACCGTTAGAGATTGTTACGACCGTTAAGACTGCACGTGTTTTTCCAATTCATGTGCAACCAGTTCTTAACTAATCAGACTTTATTGTCACATCACAGGTTTACAAGTGTAAAGTGGGTGCAAGCTCCATAATTTTCAGAAAGAGAAAAAGAAAAGAAGAGGGGGGGAGAAAAGAAAAATGTGTGCTTGCAGAACATCTGCAAGCACAAGCACAGGGCCTGTTGATGACCCTGTGCTTGAAGAGGCAAAAAACATGTGACGCAGAAATTGTGTGTGTGTGTGTGTGTGTGTGTGTGCGCGCGCGTGTCCTTACTGTGTACACGCATTTTAAATGCCTAGCATACTCGCTAATACATCTCCCTGGCATTAATTGCCATCGACACGAGAACTTTTTGCTGAACAGTGTTCAGCAAAAAGCTTGTACTGTGGGAACCAACACACAGGCATTAATCAAAAGGACGTCCCACACCTACCTACGACGTGGATGTGCTAAAAAAAAAAGAGAAACGAGCTGGCCAGATATATGGAGAATCGAGATGACTGGAGACGCCGATGGGGGCCTCGTCTTGGGACGACGTAGAGAGAACCTAATACCATCGGTTTGATGGCCCTTGACATGAATGTATTTGAGGACCGCTGGATTAGAGGACATTGAGTAGAATGCATGCATTTGCTGGCACAAGCATCTTAAGAGATAAATGTTTCCTGTGAAGAGCAGATGAAGGGCATATGTTCTCAGATGAGAGACGACTCACTCACAGTCCCGAAGGGCAGAATAGGGAAATACAGGAGAAGCTTCAGGTGAAATCAGGACCGAGTGAGTTACACACTGGGTAACATATTCCCATCTAAAATTATATAAAATATCTGTATTGCAATTGCCAGATGTAAACATCACTTCTGTACAGTATACTGTAGCTTCTCATAGTGTCAGCTATGGGATTATAATACTGTATATGCATCTGCCCCAGCTCTCACTAGAATGTGAAATTATAATGAATATATAATGAATTAATGAATTAATTAATGAATGAAAAAAGAGAATTGTTGTACTGTAGGTACACAAATAATGAGATTTTCTTTTGGCAATTTGCAGGTCACTCCGTATAAGAGCATCTGCTAAATGCCTGTTGATGACCCTGTGCTTGTGTAGTTGCACAATGTGTTTTTGAAAATCTTCAGGTTAGTTCATCAATATAACCTTGTAAATGTTAAATCAATGTAAGAAAACTGAGTTCAGCGCTTTCTTGCAACATCAGTGTAGCAAGTTTGAAAATGTTCTTTTCTAGTTTGAAGTCAGGGATAAAACAGGGCTGTCTGGTTCAAGTTGCTATTTGGTTCAAGTTGGTGTGCGGATCATTGTGCTCTAATCTAGGGTTTTAAGGGTGTGCCCATCATAGCATTTAGATTGCAGTTGACGATGGCCATAATAAAACAGCGTAATCATGTGTAACTGTTGTAATTAAGATGGTTGCCTATATTAATCAATATTTATACCAGCTGCAGTTGCGAAGTGATCTCTGTATTCTTTGCATTTCTAACATCTGTGGATTTGCCATTGAAAGTCAATGTAGATAGGCCATTCATTATTTAAAAACCAAGTAATATTCTTTGAGGCTGGAGCTAATAATTCTTGAAGACAAAAAAACTGCAAACATCAGAAAACATTTACTTTCGTCTGGAAATTCAGTTTAAAAACACGTGTCATCATCTGTTCGTCATATGACTTCAAATAACTTCTCATTTTTGTGTTTATCAACGTACCCATGACAATTAAACAGACACGGTCACTGCATGGCCGTGTTTTCCAGCTCTTGTTTGTGGATGTGTGCACCACAAAGTCTGGCCCGGTGTGAACACGAAGTTCTGCTCAAATCCATTCTGCATGCGTGCTCTTACAGGGAACTCTGAATCCAACCCATATGAGTCTCATTATAGGCTCATGATGGTGCTTATATGATTTTTGTTTGCATTGACTGTCTATCACTGTCAGTCAGCTGTTTATTAACCCATTAAGACCGGAAGAAGCATCTGTGTCATTTTTTGATTTGAGCTAAAAAAGCATTATTTTACACTTTGGCTATTCAAAAATAGCAGATATACAAGCTCATAGCGTGGCACCGAGCTGAGCTCACACATTTACGTGTGTGTGTGTGTGTGTGTGTGTGTGTGTGTGTGCGTGTGTGTGCGCGTGTGTGTGTGTGTGTGTGTGTGTGTGTGTGAGAAATCGTGACCATTTGTGCAAATCTTTGAATATATATTTTTTCAAGCGAACATTTGTAACTCAAATCTTTGCTTCTGGGGGTCCCTGGAACAACATATTTTGAGATGGGGGTCCGTGGCCAAATACATATAATTTTGGGGGCCCTTGACATGAAAAAGTTTGAGAACCACTGATATTATAGCAACATATATTTATTTTTTTTAAACTTAGGATTTAGAAGACATTTGTAGAATCCCCCCAGAAGATTTTAGTTAAAAATGTTCGCTTTAAAAAACGCATATTCAAAGATTTGCACACATTTTCACGATTATTCAAAAATCTATGAGCGCTATGAGCTTTTTTTTGAATAGCCAAAGAAATCAAAAAATGACACACAGATGCTTTCCCGGTCTTAAAGGGTTAAAACATAAGCAGAGGAAGAGCTCTTACAGTACAGAGCACGTTGATGGCGTTCAGGAGTACCATACTGTATCAGTGCCAGCATTCACTTCCTTTATTTTTTTTATCAGCCTTATTAAAGTCATCTGCTGTTGTTTAGCTGTTTCCACCGGCAGTGTTTTCCTGACGGAGACTATTCCGAGAAGGAATCGTTTCAATGTTAGTCACGATCAACAATTGGAAACAGAGTTTCCATATCAGCAGATAGTTTCATCGAAACACACGCAGGCAGGCAGACACACACACACACACACACACACACACACACACACACACACACACACACACACACACACACACACACACACACACACACACACACACACACACACACACACACACACACACACACACACACACGTCTCTTGACTCGTGTGTCACTGATGTGTGTTGCATGTTATCTGTGATGCTGTGTCTGTTCAGCAGTTGGCACAAGGGAGCTGTGAATATTAAGCATTTCATTGTTTCTTAAATATAGTCTGTTTTTTTTTAAAACATGAACTTGAACACTATGCACATGTTGTCAAGGGCAACAGACGGTATACTGGGATATTATACTGTAATGATTGTAATAGATGTTTGTCACTGGAAAATGAGTGCAACGTGACAGTCCCCTTTGTTCTCCCCATCTCTCACCCCCATTAGGACAGTGTTGGCTTAACCACTACAAGCTTGTAGATCGGCTATTTTTTGGCTGATGCCACGTTGACAGACCATAGCAGGCAGCAGTTCAATCGACATCCATTTTCCTTCATATTCATTGCTTTTCGGATGCATGCCTCAACACGTCAACGAGCGTGTTGATCAACATTTCAACAGCGACTCTGTGGCAGATATGCTGCATCGTTTTTTTGTTTGTAGCTTCGTATTTTTTTGTACCTGCCAGTGTGAACGCATCAAGAGAGAGCGAGAGAGAGACAGCCATTTTATAACCACTCCTTATCGACGGAAGAGAGGTTCCACTTCATGATTATTTTAGAATATTTGCTTACTAGCTTTTGGCGTGTGTGTGTGTGCGTGCGTGTGTGCGTGTGTTCAGCATTGTTGGCAGCAGTGTTTATAAATGAGTCAAGAGATACAGCCGTGGACGTTCCGAGAGGAGTCTGGAGTATTCCAGGAAATGATGGAGCCTGGTAAACAAGCAGAGCAGAGAGCTGGTGGTTTAATACCAGGTAACAAAAGGCCCACGTCTTTCAGTGCATGTGATTGGACTAGTTCTCTTCAGGTAATTGCTGTTCT
Source organism: Gymnoscopelus braueri (assembly GCF_963280865.1). Classification (NCBI taxonomy): domain Eukaryota; kingdom Metazoa; phylum Chordata; class Actinopteri; order Myctophiformes; family Myctophidae; genus Gymnoscopelus; species Gymnoscopelus braueri. Next base: position 21,558,939 of record NC_137615.1, read on the forward strand.
CATGGTCATAGAAGCCCCGCTCTGGGATAGATTGAAGTCCCCCAGTTGTCCCCTTTTTTCCCCCCCCCAGGCGGTGTGTGCGCGTGCACGTGCGTGTGCACGTGTAGTTGTTTACCATTGTTGGTTATGTGGCTGTGGGGATGAGTGTGTGTGTGTGTGTGTGTGTGTCTGTGCTAGACGAGTACGTGTGTTTGTTTATATTGAAACGGCTCAGTGATGCTGACAGCCAACCCCTGTGGAGCAGCCACTCTCCCTACCTGCCGCTTTCGCTACGTGAAAGCACAGTGTGTGTGTGTGTGTGTGTGTGTGTGTGTGTGTGTGTGTGTGTGTGTGTGTGTGTGTGTGTGTGTGTGTGTGTGTGTGTGTGTGTGTGTGTGTGTGTGTGTGTGTGTGTGTGTGTGTGTGTGTGTGTGTGTGTGTGTGTGTGTGTGTGTGTGTGTGTCCAACCGCTGGTACACAATGTCACCACAGGGACCAAGCTGCTGTCACAGAGAGTGGAGGACAACACAGGAAGGAAGGACACAGGAAGGGAAGGACAGAGGAGGAGGAGAGGATAGAGGGAGGATGTAGAAAAAGGGGAGGTTGATCCACTGTTTTAAGCGGAGGTATTGTTTTCTGGGGGAGATTGTTTATTTTGTCTTCTTGATGGACCTGAAATGGCTGGGTGGCAAAGTGGACAACTTGATTGTTTTCTTTTCTTTTTTTGGATATTTCTTTGGCTTTTTCTGCCTTTATTTGATAGTATACAGTGTAGACTGACAGGAAATGGGGGAGAGAGAGATGGGGAGTGACACGCAGCAAAAGTTGTCGGGATCGGGATTCGAACCCCCGACTCGCTGTCAGGATGCATTAGCAGCCTAGGTGCCCGCACCGCACCGCTATACCAGCCGTCCGGGCCAACTTAGACATGATTAAAGCAATATGCAATTACAACCAGACAACCGACAGGAGTGCGCTCAAGGTGAAAGCTGAAGTTCAGGACAGTGTTCAGGAGGTGGAATAGGAACGGTTGGTCAGCTAAATTCAGAATTTGACTGTTTAACCCTTTGAGACCGGGAACGCATCTGTGTGTCATTTCTAGATTTCTTTGGCTATTAAAAAATAGCAGATATACAAGCTCATAGCGCGGCACCGAGTGCCGCGCTATGAGCTTGTAGATTTGGGCAAATCTTTGAATATATATATTTTCAAAGCAAACATATGTAACTCAAATCTTTGCTTCTGGGGGGTCCCTGGAACAAAATATTTTGAGATGTGGGTCCGTGGCCAAATACAAAAGTTTGAGAACCACTGAAGCACTGATTATAGCAACATACGTTTAAAAAACCCCAAAAACTGTCAGGATTTGGAAGAAAGTTTGTAGAATCCCCTGAAGCAAAATCATTTTCACGATTCTTCAAAATATAGAAGATCTACAAGGTCGTAGCGCGGCACCGATGAGCTTGTAGATCTGCTATTTTTGAATAGTCAAAGAAATCTGAAATGACACACAGATGCGTTCCCGTTCCCGGTCTTAAAGCAATAACTCACTCCAGGCCATTGTATGTTGTCCTTCTATCACAGCTAACCTCCTTATCTGCACTTATAATGGTGACCGAATGTGGTAACCAATAAACAGTCTGTCTGCCCAGTGCCTGCATGCACAGGCAATTGGAATGCCACGTTTACATTTAGATTTTTGTTTTCTTTCATCACAGCCTGTCAACTTTAGCCGTTTCGGATATACCGGCATAGAAATCTCGCCAAATGTCATTACACCTTTGATGCTGTTTGAAGATTTAAAACTACACCTTTTTTCCTGACACCGGCCCATATTGGTGTCTCGCCCCCACACCCCCTGAGTTCATCAATTTAGTCTTTCTGCAGCTATGTGTGTCATCCTTTTAAGGTGAACGTCTCCCTGGAGACGTTTCTCTCTCTATCTCGTCCATTAAGCCTCCACGAACATTGAAGTTCACCTTCAATGTTGTGGGTTTGACCTTGACCCCGCAGTTAGTTAGCAACCCTCATGTTTTTTTCTTAGCCACAGAGTGATATTGAACTGTACAAGCCATGGTTTATGGTTATTATATCACACCTAGTGTATCACCCAAGTAGAACCAACCCGTTTCATAAACACCATTAGTAGGCCTGTCACAATTGTTACATAATCGTCTAATCGCAATTATTTGATATAATCGCAATAATTTTGCATAATCGTCATAATTTAAATTAAAATGTTGAAAAATGTTCATACATTTTCAAACATTTCACGTGTTGTAAGCTTGTAGATCAGCTATTTACACAATTTCAACCTTTTTTTGATAGTATAAAATTATTAAATATGTCAGTAATTTCTAAAAGGCAAACATTCTAAAAATTACATTCATATTCATATATTACATTTGTAATGGTGACAGCAGGGCCGGACTTACCGTTGGGCTAGGGTGGGCTGCAGCCCAGGGGCTGTCAGGCCTATTAGCGGAGACATCTTGGCTCCTACAAGCTACAAAATATCATTTGTTGGGGGCCTAACAAAAAAAAAAAAAATATATATATATATATATATATATATATATATATTTTTTTTTTTATTATCAAATTGTTAAGTAACCATACCAAATTAACCGAATTAAAGTAACAAAAACCCGAAATAAAAGTCGAAAAAACTATAAATCCGGCCCTGGGTGACAGCCCTAACCGTTAGATCAGGAGGTAACTGCACAGCCATCAGTTTTACGTGCCAAGCGGCGATGCCAGCCGCTGCAGCGTTGTGGAACAAAGACGGGCAAGGCTAAGCAGAGTGCACTTCCTCCGTGCGCGCCGTGCATCATGCACGCTGCATGTGCATGCGTGCATGCATTTGCAAGTGGAAGTGGAGAGGATGTGTTAGTGTACTGTATATTATGCACATGCTGTATGCGTGCGCGCGCTGAGGAAGAATTATACATTATTCTATATTGTTACTGGTTGTCTATATCTAACCTTTATATTTAACCATCACTTATACAGTAGTACTTATAATACATGATATATGACATGATATATGACATGATATTTAGCTTGCAGGAGCCAAGATGTCTCCGCTAATAGGCCTGATAGCTAACGTTTTGTTACAGCTTGTCTTGTTATATGGTTCAGCTTGTCCTTGTAGCAGGCTTAGAGTATAACTATGGTCTGATCCCTGAGCTTGTTGGCAGAATTACAGTACCTTACCGATCTGTGTCAGACTGTGTGTCTGACGTACTTCTCCCCATGAGACCGTGTACATTAAATCACATCCATCACCACAGAGAATTATTTCTCCGACTCCTCGTGCCTCGTCAATTACGGATTGATCCAGAATTCCACGACAATGCCCACAGACATGCAATATATATATATATATATATATATATATATATATATATATATATATAATATGCAGTCATTATTTTACACTTGGGCTATTCAAAAATAGCAGATATTCAAGCTCGCCGCGCTACGAGCTTGTAGATCTGCTATTTTTTTTAAATCGTGAAAATGTGTGCAAGTCTTTTAATATATATTGTTTTAAAGCTAACATTTTTAACTCAAATCTAGCTTCTGGGGGGTCCCTGGAACAACATATTTTGGGATGGGGGTTGGCGGCCAAATACATAATCATAATATGCAGTCGCACATGCACATGCCATTTGCTGAAATTGTTATTAATGCCCTCTTCTGCTCTCTCTGCACTTGAATTTGTCCTTGTAAGAGGATGCTCCTCTCCTTTTCTCCCCTCCTCTCCTGCTCCTCTCTCCTCTTCTGCCCCCCCCCCCCCCCTCCCCACCCATCCTCTACTCTGCCCCATCCCTCCCGTATCCCTGCTGGCTTTGCCAGATGAATGAGAGGAGTACGTTGGAGAAGAACAGGATCACATTTCCCAGAGTCAACGCTTGCAGAGGCGATATAAGAACCCAGCAGCCACAGTATAGCTATTAGTCATGAGCATCCACCTAGCCGCCCTGCGAAGGCCATGCATGCACCTCTCCAACAGCCCTGGGTATTGATTTCCAGACTGACAAGATTTGTGATTGCACGCCAATGCCAGAGTGTGTTTGTCTGCCACTGCTTTGTATGTCCCCCTCTCTCTCCGTATGTTATGGCTGTCATGTATGTGTTGCCATTAGCGTGCGAGTTGGCGCGGGTCGATCACTACATCCCTTATTGATGGAGGTCCTGACTGGAAATAAATTGGAATGTGGGTTATTGACCCGTCCCTTTGGTCTGGTCAGTCCACTTAGCAGTCTGTAATATGCACCATCATGTCACTCAGCGTGATCGCGGGGAGGGCTGTGTGCAAATTGTCGTAGTTTCGGCTAGGGCTGATGGGCGATTAACTGGAAAATGTGGAAATATATCAAAACCGTTAAATTGACATATAGAACCGACAACCAACTTAAACCCTGGAACGCATCTGTGTCATTTTTTTGATTTGAGCTAAAAAGCATTATTTTACACTTTGGCTATTCAAAAATAGCGGATTGTAGATTCGCTATTTTTGAGAAATTGAGAAAATGTGTGCAAATCATTGAATATATATATTTTTTTAAAGAGAACATTTTTAACTCAAATCTTTGCTTCTGGGGGGGTCCCTGGAACAGCATATTTTGAGATGGGGGTCCGCGGCCAAATACATATCATTTTGGGGGTCCTTGACATGAAAAAGAACCACTGCCATAGTAACATACGTTTTTCCAAAAAAAAAGGATTTAGGAGACATTTTGTAGAATCGGCCTCAGGTCTGCTCTCGAATAATCGAGAAGCAGGTTTTTATTTTGTATTTATATTTATAACGAATTGACACAGGTACGAGGTAGTCTTTACTTTTCTAGTTACGTTTACAGTACTAGTTTAGAGGTAGTTCTATCTTTACTAGCTTCATTTGCATTATAGTTCAGAGGTATAGTTACATCTTTAATTTATCAGTTCCATATTTACATGACCAGTTCAGTGATAGTTACATAATTACTGATTGCGCGTTTCATTTACTAGTCACATTGACAGTACTAGTTAAGATTGAAGTACTATTACAGCTTTGCTCTCACATTTTCAGGTCTTACTCATTGTTTCTCACAGGCAGGGTAAACCAGACGGAAAGGCAGTCCAACGTTTATAGTAAATGGGGCTTGAATTGGTTCATTTTGGGTCACTTGCCACCTCATTGGATTTTGGCCCTGTAATTGGTGTTTGGGTAGGCATCCTTTCAGTTGGTTTTCAGACGGAACGGTCACAGAATCAGGCTTTGTCTAGGTTACTTTGAAAGCATGACAGAAAGTGAAAAAGGAAGTGGAGTGCTTTTTCGTCTACTCACTTTAAAAAGCAGAACTTGAATCACCACTTTAAAAGTGTCAAGTCAAGTGTTCAGCTGTGTGTGTGTGTGTGTGTGTGTGTGTGTGTGTGTGTGTGTGTGTGTGTGTGTGTGTGTGTGTGTGTGTGTGTGTGTGTGTGTGTGTGTGTGTGTGTGTGTGTGTGTGTGTGTGTGTGTGTGTGCGTGCGCGAGAAAGAGAGAGAAACATTTTCATGCGGATTTTCCCTGTCTGGCTGTCTGATTTTTAGAAAGTGCTGGGTGGACTGCAGGCCTTATTACAGCTGGTGAGGAGTTGTGGTGACTATAATAACCCTAACTCACAGAAGATGATCGTGTGTATGTGTCCATCATGTACAGTATGCACTGAGGCTAAAGACACCCCTTGGCCATAGTCCAGTGACCCAGTGATGTGGTGTTGTGCAGGCTTTGTTGAATCCCTCAATTTAAATAAGTAACGTCATGCACGCATGTGGACCCAGCATACTGTATACACAGAGAGAGAGACAGCTCACACAGACAGACAGACAGACAGACAGACATGGGGTGCCGGAGTGCCCTCTGTGCTCTACTTGAAGAAATTATTTTCCAAGCGTCCGAACATACTGTACCAAAAATGGCTGAAGACTAGGTTATGGTAAAATGTGATGGTTGTCGCTTGTTTGGTGATGTACATAGCGTTATCAAGCACAGCTTTTTGCAATAACCGGTATATTATTCATTCACTTTTCATTAAATTTTTTATAATTCAACGTTGGCTAACATACATACATGTAATTTGGGCTTATATCTGTTCCCCATCTTGACACTCTTTGGCTAATGCAATTCTCATTTGCAAATTGCAAAATAATTCGCAGTGCCTCGCTCTGATAAAAGTGCTCTGATTGCACGGCAGAGCGTCAGAGTGGGAAAAAGGCACCCATAGATAATGAAAGAGAAACTGGGAGAGTCTGGGAGTAGTACTGTATCTGGGGCTGCATGGGAGAAAAATCAATTCACGTACGAATTGCAATTCTTATCATCTATGATTCAAATCAATTTTTTAAAACCTCTTCTTCTACCTCTTCTATCATTTTAGTTTTCTCCTCAGCAGCTTGCCTAAGCCTATAACTTTTAGTTATGTAACAGCATATTTTTCTTTATCTTGTCAGTGAGAACTGAGCAATACTAAAAACTTTATTTGTGCAAGTTTAGCATGAAGCAGATCCTGAAATCCTAATGTATCCATTTAGAATCAAGAATCATTTTGAATACATTTTTGAATCATGACCCAAACTTATCTTGCATTATGAAAGCATGTGGGGAGAGATAAAACAGGGGGAGTCATTGTGGTCCCTGACTGTGTGCAGGAATTGTATATACTAAGGATCAGGTGTCCTTCAGACGGCCTCTGCAGCGCACAGGGGACTCTGTGTACCAGACAGACACTTTGATGGCTGCTGGTGCAGTACAGTAACTCAGCTCCATTTACTTCCAGTGAGCTGAACATCTCACATTCCTCCCGTTCGTATCTTTTTTTTCTCCTTTTTGTTTCATGTCTCTATGCTAATGACGTCGTACTGCATCATTTGCACATATATAAGCCTCAGCGATGCGTGCACATAAGATGCTCTTTTTAACACTGAGCAGCAGCACATCTGGAGGGCTTAAATGTGTCTTTGACCACATGATAGTGAACTGGTCATTTAATTGGCCCTGAAAATGCAGCACATTAAATTCATGAAATGTTGTAATGATGTGAATTGTTACTACTACTAATACTACTAGTAGTAGTAGTACTACTACAGTATGACTCTGTAGTAGTACAATTACTATTCTGCTATTAATATTTATACTATTTATAATACTAATAACTGTAACAAGCAATTCTATTGCCTGCCCTGCACTGTGAAATATAGAACATTTTGAATGACCTTGAAAATGTTTGAACAATTTCGCCTGCAATGACGACACATTTTCACACCCGTGGGTGACGACTGGGTACGGATTTGACCATACTGCGACTGACATGAGGGTACGCTCGCGATGCTGCATGTTGACGGGGGACATGATTTACCATTCTGTCCCTATCAGTACGTAATTAGGTGTGGGTCGGCTGAAGCGGACGTTAATTCATTAGAATGGGCTCAGTGAAAATTCTTTTTTTTTTTTTTTTACAAACAACTGATTATTACAGCTGAATAATACAATTAATAATAATAATATGATCGCTACTGTAGCTGGTGTTGGCAAGAGTCTAAATCTGCTATCTATGTATCTGTCTGTCTGTCTGTCTGTCTGTCTGTCTGTCTGTCTGTCAGTTCCAATGTACAAGACCTCATTTGGTCAGTCTGTCTTTTCAGTGAAAAACAAGACTGATGTCAATGTTTTTAACAGAGGACTCAAATTATGGTTGGGGAAAAACAACTGTGAGATGAATAGATGTTGGACTGATTTATTGTTATGATCATGTTGCCTCTATTTGTATAGTTTATGTATGTTGCAGTAACAATTCAAGATCACTCTGGGATATTGACTGATTTTGCAGATATGAAATCATTATTACAAAGTATAGCTGTATAGGTACTATTGAGAGGGGGGGGGGGGGCGAGACATAGAAGGTGATAGCCCTTGTCTTTTTGGGTCAGGCATTCCTCCTCCTCTTGGCCCTCAGCTGCTGACCTTCTTTGAGTGTAAATTAACAAATGAAAAGCATTGTAGGGTCGCTAGGCAACCGGGCCATCACATTGCTCCTGCCATGTCTCTCTCATGCCTTTTCAATTAAAGAGAACGGCTGGATATGAATATACACAAGCACAGTGACACATCCGTTCTGATGATAAATCCACGGATAGTTTTTTTTTGTCACCCGAATGAAAAATAAATGATCTTGGGGACTGAAGATTTGTGTCCTCTTTATCTAAATCAGAACCATGAAAAGTGCAAGCGCAGGAAATCGACATTGCTCTACGTTGTTTTCGGTTGGAAGTGACAATGATTTGTCACTCTCACGCCCTGCCTAATTGCCATATGTTTCTCCTTTATTCCATGAAATAGAACACCTCATTGTCAGTGGATCTCCCTGGCATATATCCCTGGCTACTCAATCAATCAATCAATCAATCAATTTCAATTTCAGTCCTGTCACATGACAGGCAAGCCATCACGTCCAAGAACAGGGATGCACAGTCAAAGCCAGTAGCGATGGGAATTTAGCAATAATTAGTGCAATTTCTTTGTTTCTAGGAAAAGAAAAACACTTGTTAAGTTGTGTTGCATTTTGTTTTAGTATAAAATACACCATTACACAATTAGCTGTGTGCAGCTTATTTAACTGATTGGTCAGCAGTTTCACAAAAAGCAACTTGGGTTGATTGATAGTCTAGAATAAATGCCACCATTATTCTGAGTTATGAATGCGTTCTTGCCTTACACGCGCAGGGCTTTTAATATCTGAGCAAATATTGGAGTTACTCGCAGAAGCTATACACCCAATATCTCCACTCATATAAAAGGTATATTCAGCACAGCAAGTTTCTGGGACTACTTAATGGGTTAAGAAAAAGAAGCGGTGACAGTGTAACAGTGTGCTGTGAATTGTTATCCGTTGCATGAAATGAATGTGCTTTTATTCATTTCGCCTATCACATCTGTAATGCCAATTTCTGTCCTGCAGACTTCTCAAAACTCTTTGATGAGATGCAATGCAATCCACTGCATCAACAACAGAGTGGAAAAACAGGCAGAACTCTCTCAGCCACAATCCTCTCAGGACAGCGCTGCACTGCTTCCACAATCTCAACCAGTTTTCAAACACACTCAGTAAACTCTCATTAGGTGTGTGCGTGTGCGCGCGCACGTGTGTGCGTGTGTTTGGGCGTGGGCCATCTTTTCAACAGTTGCTTCTTTCAGTAGCTTAATTGGAGCATGATGTGTCAAAATCAGGGATTGTTTGCTAGCCATGCCACACAAAAACAGACGATTCAAGCAAACCTAATACTGTGAAACTCTGTGAAACACAAATGAGCGCGCACGCGCGCAGACGCGCACGCAACCTGTCATCCAGTATAGCCACAGAGCAAAGAAAACGAACTTCTTCACTGTGCTACTGTAGCTAACAGCAGCTTACACAGACTGTACAGTACGAGCTACAATGTCAAATGAGAAGGAAGAAGCTGCTGTGGAATTTAGGGCGAGCTGAAGACCATTACGTTCCGTTGGTGCTGTGTGGTGTCTCCCTCTCCCCGTGACAAGTTTACAGCGCTATACAAAGCACTACCAGGCCCCTTCATCCCTCCCAGTGAAAGCAGCGCTAGCAGAACCACATCTCTGGTGTTTATGGGAGGGCCTGTCCTGGCCAGTCCCTCAGCTCCCCCTGTCATTATGTTCTGCTCTGTGGGGAGCTTCCAGGCCCGTCGCATAGAGACAGCGGCGTAGATTGACGGTTTTGCCCCCACTTACACTTTTACACCGACTGAAGGCTGCTTTATACTTCGTTGCACAACAGCCAGCCAATCTCCAGAAGCTCATAGATCGGCTATTTTCGGTGCACAACACCGGCGCACCCCTGGTATCGATAACACTCTGGATTGCTGTGTGTGTGTGTGTGTGTGTGTGTGTGTGTGTGTGTGTGTGTGTGTGTGTGTGTGTGTGTGTGTGTGTGTGTGTGTGTGTGTGTGTGTGTGTGTGTGTGTGTGTGTGTGTGTGTGTGTGTGTGTGTGTGTGTGTGTGTGTGTGTGTGTGTGTGTGTGTGTTTTCTCCATACAGTACTTTTACTGTTTGTGTGATGTGCTTTTCAGTGACAGGATATAAAAACCAATTAGAGCACATAAACATTGATGGCAAGTCCTAGTTAAAAGGCTAGAAGTGAAACCCAAAGACACAAAGCCAGCGTTGCTCACACCTCGTCAGCAGCGACCGCACGTCGGCATTCGCAGGGGCATTTATTATTTCCTACAAAATTGCACACAATAAAAAAAAAACATGGAGTGGCTGCTTTGCTGCTGCGTGGGAGTTTAGAAAGGGCATGGAGGTACGCTGGGGGCCGATACAGCTGTCCAGGCTAAAGCACCTAAAGCGCTGGGGGGGTTGTCGTACGAGAGAGAACGACAGCACAAAATGCTATTAACGCGGTCAACATCTTTCACTGTGACTCTGTTTATGTCAGGATAAATTAGGTGGCAAAGCCTGTGTGTGCGTGCGTGCGTGCGTGCGTGCGTGCGTGCGTGCGTGCGTGCGTGCGTGCGTGTGTGTGTGTGTGTGTGTGTGTGCGTGCGTGCGCGCGCCACAGAATGCAGTATGTGAAATTCCAGTGTGACTTAAAAGGGGGAAAAAAACGATATGATTATAGTGCACAGGGTTCGGTGTTGACTTGTCTTTCTCTAAAATGAATGATTATTTTTCTCCCCCCGCTTAGTGAACTCTGCGTTTCAAGGGCAATCTGCTGCACGGTGTGTGTGAGTGCATGTGGGGATGCTACAAGGGCACGCGCCTCCTCTTTCTCATCCATCTGTTCCTTTCCGTCCGCTCCTCCCTTCTACCCTGCAGACTCTCTTCTCACGGTGCAGCAGTGAGAGGCCATTCTCTCCCAGCTCTATACGGAGGCCTGTCTGTAAATATAGAGTAGTGTCAGTTTGATCAGAAATGGACCCTTGTGATAAAACGTGCTTTACTTTTCTCACCATCTGTGGTGCCGGAGGTTGTTCAACGACTTAAAACCTATACTTATAGTTGTCCGCACCGAGACATGGCCATCACCATTGATAATGCTGTGGTGACCTCAACTCGGACTGCGAAGAATCTGGGTGTGACCCTGGACGATCAACTGACGTTCTCGGCAAACATCGCATCATTGACAAGGTCCTGCAGATTCCTCCTCTACAACATCAGGAGGATTCGCCCCTTCCTCACGGAGAAGGCAGCCCAGGTGCTCATCCAGGCTCTTGTCATCTCACGCCTGGACTACTGCAACTCCCTCCTTGCTGGTGCTCCGGCATCTGCCATCAGACCTCTGGAGCTTGTTCAGAAAGCTGCGGCTCGTCTGGTGTTCAACCGCCCCAAGTTCTCCCACACAACCATCCTTCTCCGTTCTCTACACTGGCTCCCCGTAGCGGCTCGCATCCAGTTCAAAACCCTGGTGCTAGCCTATAGGGCAGTGAAAGTTACAGCTCCTTCTTACCTCCGGGCTATGGTCGATGCCTACACCCCTGCCCGACCACTCCGGTCTGCCACCTCGGGGAGACTGATTGCCTCGTCACTCAAGGGTCCTTCTGGCCGATCCACACGGTCACGACTCTTTTCTGTTCTGGCCCCACAGTGGTGGAATGAACTTCCCACTGATGTTAGGACAGCAGAGTCACTGCCCATATTTCGCCGCAGGCTGAAAACCCACCTCTTCAGGAAACACTACCCTTCCTCTCTGCCTGACCTACTTGTTGTTAACTAGTTGTACGAACGCTTGTTTTCTTTTGTTGTATTGTTTATTGGATCTTGTTTAGTCGATACACTTATTTGTTTTAGCTCATGCTCATTTGATTTAGCTATTTGTCTCATCTGTTTAAGGAAATAGGTAGCTGACATATTGCACTTTTACCTTAGCGCTAGGTATACTCTTGGTTGCTTGTTTTTGCAGAAAATGCACTAAAGACTTCTGGTGATTAGTAGTTTTCGTTCCCTACCTATGTTGAATACACTTATTGTAAGTCGCTTTGGATAAAAGCGTCTGCTAAATGACTGTAATGTAATGTAATGTAATAGTTGACCGGAGTCCCCCCAGGCTCTATATTAGGCCCCCTCCTGTTTTTCCCTCGACACTAAATATCTTGAAAATTGTTACAACCGACGCATTGTGTAAGCTTGGAGATTAGCTATTTCATCCAAATGTTCCCCCCCTAGAATAGGGATGTACATACAGCTCATGTTAGCCTGGTAAACCGCGAACCGGGAAGGGTTTACCAGGCTTAGGGTTCATGTGGTTAATTATTGAGCCACGCAATTGGAAAGCTCCGCTTTCATTTCCCGTACATGCAGAGGGCACTGCTTTGATTTAACAGGCTGCATCCGTGGCCGCCCTGTGCCGCCTCTGATTTACTACAGTCATTACAGATAACAGCAATGTCAGCGCTGCACACTGGCCCACATATGCACTGCACACTGAACCGTAACATGACTGGAACATTGCAGCAAAGTGGTAAGGCGAGGGAAGGGGAAACCTTACAAACGCTGTCGCAACGTGTGGTGTTACAACCGGGGGAACGATGTATACACTGAAGTGTGCAGGAAATGTAGTGAAGATCTATCTATACCGTCCCTGTCGTCTATATCTCTGTGTGTCTGTCTGGGGCAGGAGGAGGGCACCTCAAGGGCAAGGAAGCATGCGAGCGGAAGCGTGCATCACACGGGCACGCACACACACACACACACTTCAATGGGCATAAGCACGCATACGGAGGCAGACACGTTAACGCGTGCGTGTGTATAGAGACGTGCACACGTGCGCGTAGACGCGCACAATACAACGCAAATGCTCAGCAGATAATCTGATCAAACACAAGGGAGACAGAAAAAGACAGCCTAATCCTATAAGATTGTCATCAGAGAGCAAACATTATGGTAAAACAGGAGCAGGAGGAGACACTGGGTTCACCTTCAAGGCGTGTATTGTACAACATGTCGATTCTGCACCAGTCGCAGGTGGCAAACAAACAGAAATGTGTGCTCTTCTTCTTCATCATCATCATCATCGCGTCCCAGCATTCTATTGAAATTCTGAATGATTTGCTACGTTCTGCGACTAATGACTTAACCCATTAAGACCTGGAACGCATCTGTGTGCTTTTTGATTTGAGCTATTAAAAAAAAAGCATTATTTTACACTTTGGCTATTCAAAAATAGCAGATCTACAAGCTCATAGCGCGGCACCGAGTGCCGCGCTATGAGCTTGTAGATCTGCTATTTTTGAGACATCGTGAAAATGTATGCAAATCTTTGAATATATATATATTTAAAGCGTTTTTAACTAAAATCTTTGCTTTTGGGACCCCCTGGAACAAAATATGTTGAGATGGGGGTCCGCGGCCAAATATATATCATTTTGAGGGTGACCTTGACATGAAAAAGTTTGAGAACCACTGATATAGAAACACATACGTTTTTTCAGAATACTGTCGGGATTTAGAAGACATTTTCTAGAACTGGCTTCAGGTCTTAACGACTTAATCTGCATCATAGCCTCATTTCTGCTTGGATTCCTTTGTGAGCTGCATGCGCTTTAAAGGCACGTCAATCAAAACGAAGGGGGCGACAGGTTTCGAACCCAGATAGCGATCGACTGCCAATTTCTGCCATATGAGTAATTAAAATTCATCATGGATGACCTTTCTACAAAGGAGCTAATGCACATCTGCACGCCACAAAACCTGTCTGTGTGGCAGATAGCAATGGAATGATGAACAGGGACATTAAATGACAACTAAAAAAATGCCTTTTTACTTGAACTTTTTATACCATATCACCATATGATGACGTCATGGTGAGTGATGGATCCTAATGCAATTTCCCAGGCTAATGGAGTTCAGAGGAGGTTGCTGAGATAATTTGAGAAACATGAGAAATAGCTCTGTGTGTGTATGATGTAGAGTCGACTGCTGCTCCAGTGAAGATACGCATTCCAGTTTTACACCTTTTGATGCGCGCTATGGAATGACCTTCATGGGCTAAAGTTTATAAAAAACACTGCTGTGTCCATTTCCCATGGCCCAGGAGGATGCAGGTCCCATGTCTGACCTCCTCGATTATAATACAACACATCTCAGGATGGCTATACTGCAAACCCCCTTGATATCAATGAATAATACAGGGTTCAAAGAAGATGATATCTCTTCAGGTATGACCTTGTGGAAAGTGGATTCTGCGATTTCTTCTGCCAAACCCTCCCACCAGCGAAACCCAGAGCAGTAAACCTTGCTCCGGGGAATCCATTTACATGAATTTATAACTAGCCATATGTATTCATGAAGGTCAATCCCACTGCAAGAGTACTGGCCTCAGACCAAGAACACAGAGAGGCAGGGGAGGGACACACCAAGATGGACAGTGTGACTACTGAGATATACTGTAGATCTGCTTATCTCTGTCGAGACAACGCAGGGTTTCATGAAACAGAGACTTTTACAGGCTGTAATTTGTCTCTTAAACTTAGCATATTGCAAACATGTACCCAATGTGACAGTAATTGTGTTGCATTCTCTTATGGCACTCCTCCTTAAGACCTGTGACGCATCTGTGTCATGTTTAGATTTAAGCTAAAAAGCATTATTTTACACTTTAGCTATTCAAAAATAGCAGATATACAAGCTCGGTGCCGCGCTACGAGCTGGGGGTCCCTGGAACAACATATTTTGAGATGGGGGTCCGCGGCCAAATACATATACATTTTGGGGGTCCTTGACATGAAAAAGTTTGAAAACCACTGATATAGGAACATAAGTTTTTTCCAAAAACTGTTAGGATTTTAGAAGATTTTTTTGTAGAATCTGAACCTGAGGCCTTAATGGGTTAATGATAGACAGTTGACTTAACGTATACAAACCGAGTTGAGTTCACACTGAAAGTAAGCCCACCATGGTCACTAAAGCGCCCCATTCCTCCGCCCATTCTCCTCTGGTCACCCCAAAGCGCATGCTTAAAGTGAATGGCACATCGAGTGGCAAAGCGAGTGGCAAAGCAACGTGCAAAGTGAGTTTAACATTGTTTAATGTTGTTTAATGCAATCAGATATGACTTTTCTGTTTGGATGCATGGGCTGTCAAGGCCAGAAAGTATTTTTTTGACACTCAGTAGGCATTCCTGCATAACTTCCGGGTTTGATGATGATGTCACACGCATACCCTCTATAGTGAACGACCGCGTATAGCCTTGATTTTTTTACTAGAATAAAAAGCCAAGGTGACATTAGCGTTGTCGAGGAAAAAGGACAGTTGACTTTTTGTCCTAACTAGGACGTTGGCAGGTCAAAACTTGACCTTTCAATGGCTTTCTAGTCACTGGAGTCCCTGGAGCAGCTTGTCTGTCCGCTGGCTAACTAACTGCTCACCCCCACGCCATGGGGATTCCATTCGCTGATCCCGTCCTCTTCATCGACGTATGCATGTGTCCGTGCCATCGCCACTCAAGCTTAGTTTAACATGGTAGCCGTGGGCTCTTGGTGAAACTGGGCCAGGGTTGCATCGAGACAGACCACCATATCATCTTGGGGGTTTCTTACATCATCTTAGCGAGGCCGCCTCGCCCACACGTCGTCGTCCACACTCCCCTCCTGCTGTTTGGAAGTCTCCGAGGGAATCCTGACCCCCTGGTGAAGGATAGAGTGGGGCTAAAAATAGGACCTGTCGCTCTCTGCAGTTTCTTTTTCTCCTCCCCCCCCCCCTTGTGTAGGTCCCAGTGGGCTGATGGAGGGGAGCCTCATTCCTTAGTACCCTCTCGTCTTTCCGTGTTATACGTTGGTTCTTCTGTAACTGCATGTGTAGGTCCACCTGGCTCTGCTTGCTGCAGTGCAGTGTTGATTTTGACAGCAGATTTAGTTTTAGTCATAGTCTTTTGGAATACAATTCCATTTAGTTTTTGTCATATTTCAGTCATCTGAAAGGTTTTAGTTTTTGTCTAGTTTTAGTCGACTAAATCTCATAAGATTACAGTCGACTAAATGTACAGTTGATTTAGTCGACTAAAATGTATTTTGGCGGTGCCTTGATGGCGTTGAAATGGCTGATTTTACACTTGGTTGCATGCTGAAAATAGCAGATCTACAAGCTCTACGAGCTTGTAGATCTGCTATTTTTCAGAGCGCAACACTCGAGCGCAACCAAACATAAAATGGCTTTTAGTCCTACTGGATCTCTTCTCCACTAGTCCCTCCCTAACATTTTAGTCTAGTTTTTATTTGGTGACAAAATTGTCAATATATTTAGTCTTAGTTTTAGTCATCGTATCTTGGTTTTTATTTAGTTTTCGTCAGTGAAAAAGGTAGTCGACGAACATTTTTTGTCATAGTTTTTAGTCGACGAAATCAACACTGCTGCAGTCGAAGTCAGGAGATTCTGGACGGTCACCTTCACTATGGTTCTCTTTTGCAAACCGGGCCGCATCGCTCCAGTGTCATCCGCCCCTACATTCATTCTATATTTACACGCATGGATATAAATACAGTATACCCACACACACACACGCACACACACACACACACACACACGCACACTCACACACACACACACTCTCCTCTTGCCGTGCCAGCTCAGACGTGTCCTACATTTATCTCTGCTACCGGGAGAAGAAAAGACAAACGGATGTAGCTGTAATTCATACCAGCCGCAATAGTGATACACCCACAGCATGCAGTATCTCAATATAACTGAATCTTCTGTAAGGACATACCAAGATAGAGCTAGGATATCACTTAATATGCCAACGGGAGTACTTTAGACGGCTAGCTATAGTTCCATAGACTTTAATGTTCTCGCCACAGGCCCCATGGCCGTTATATAAAAATAAAAATTCCGCTGACTCTAAGCCTTAACCCATTAAGACCTGAAGCCGATTCTACGAATGTCTTCTAAATCCCAACAGTATTCTGAAAAAAATTCCTTGACATTTTCATGTCAAGGACCCCCAAATTATATGTATTTGGCCGCTGACCCCCATCTCAAAATATTTTGTTCCAGGGACCCCCAGAAGCAAAGATTTGAGTTAAAACGGTTCGCTTTAAAACAATATATATTCAAAGATTTGCACTCCATTTTCAAGATTTTTCAAAAATAGCAGATCTACAAGCTCGTAGCGCGGCACTCGGTGCCGCGCTACGAGCTTGTATATCTGCTATTTTTGAATAGCCAAAGTGTAAAATAATGCTTTTTTAGCTCAAATCAAAAAGTGACACAGGTGCGTTGCAGGTCTTAATTGGTTAACCAACAAGTTTGACTTGTTGAAATCGTTATGGAGATTAGTCTGAACAGGGCCACAAGTATATAGTCAGTCAAGAATGAGTCACAACGACTTCTGACAGAGCTCTAGTACCGCACGGGGCTGATGATCATCACCACAGATCGAAGCTAGGTGGGCGCGCGATCGCACGTCAGAGTTATATATTGTCTGTTCCCTCCTGACGCTCGAGCGGGTTGCGAGCGTTGCTATGCCAGGCTCTCGGCGAGACAGAAGGAGCCCGGGCGAGGAGCAGTGCTCTCAGAGGGGTATTTATAGAGTTGAGTGGGCTTTTGCGGATGCAGGCGTGGAATGTGTCAGTGGGAGAACGAACGCATCATTCATCGATGCCTGCTTTAGACCTGTATTCTTGTTTTGGCAAATGCACATGGAATGAAGACGAAGTGTTTTTTTTTTGGGGAGAAAACACGACGCCCACACAGGGTCCTCTCTACACACCTCCTACACAGGTTTACTGAGCATAGATGTGAAGACATCAATGTGGAGTTTTGGAACGGTTCAAAACACAGGGGCAGGCCTGTGCAGAGCCAGGATGATGACTGTGTGTGTGTGTGTGTGTGTGTGCACATTTACAGAGAGATAGTATAAAATGATGGACTCTTTTGGGTCAGTGTTGCAGGAGCTAGGTATAAACATTGATTACAGAGCTCACACAATAAGTTCCACCACTATGAAACAATGACCTCCAAAAATTGGGGGAAAAGAGACCAGTATGCCAAGGACATACTGACACCGCATGGTGTGTGCGTGCGTGCGTGCGTGCGTGTGCAAGTGTGTGCGTATGTGTGTGTGTGTGCACCGGGACACACACACACACACACACACACACACACACACACACACACCATGTGGCATACACTATGTGGCACAGCTGTCAGACTGCAGCGCAGACCTCCTCATCTCTCCAGTTAGGGTGAGCATAGGAGCAGAATGGAGGTGTCCTATCCTATCCTGCAGCGGTGGTGGTGCACAACTCTCTGGTGGCGAGCAGGGGGCACCTCTCCTCTCCTCCCGTCCCGTCCCGTCCCCGCCGTGCAGCTGCAATGCAGACTGCAGTCAAGGTTACTTCAGCGGCCGCAGTGACAGGCTGAAGGATGGAGAACAAACAGCAGGCAGGAAAATCTCAGGCAAGGCCTGCAAGCTTCGGAAACTCACAAGCCCTTGATATAGATAACCATCTAACTTAACCCTTAAGACCGGGAACACGTCCGCGTGTAATTTTTAGATTTCTTTGGGCTATTCAAAAATAGCAGATCTACAAGCTCATAGCACCGAGTGCCGCGCTATGAGCTTGTAGATCTGCTATTTTATTCAAATCATGAAATTGTGTGCAAATATTAGATTTTCTTCTTTTTTTAGCGGACATTTGCAACTCAAATCTTTGCTTCCCTGGAACTAAATATTTTACAAATATCAGATCTACAAGCTCATAGCGCGGCACTCTGATATTTTTGAATGGCCAAAGAAATCGTAAAAATGACACACAGATGCGTTCCCGGTCTTAATTGCTTAAGCCCGATTCAAGCTTCGTCGCACGACGGTGTCGCGTGTCGAACATAGCCGACCTACAAGCCCGCGTTGTGAGCTTGTAGGTCGGCAGTTTTCGACAGCCTAATGTTTTTATTTTGTTTTATTTCATTTAACCTTTATTTAAGCAAGATTAAGAGCAAATTCTTATTTACAACTGCGCCCTGGCCAATAGACTGCCTGCTACACATCCTCTTGCCACCTCACCTCCTGCAAAGTTGAGGCCGTCAGCCTCAACTTGTGCGTGAGGTTGGAAGACGAGGCGTTGTGTGTGGTTTCATCGTTGAAGAAGATGCGACGCTTCATCTCCCTTCTTTGCGTTTGTAATCTTCTGGCAGGCCGTCATTTCAACCTGAACGTCTTATCTTGCGTGGCGGAGGCTAAACACTGTGTAGATCTGTGGCAAGGGACTGGCGGGTGACATTTGCTGTTAATCAGCTTCCTGTTCATCCAACGCAGTCCCACCCCCACCCCCCCCCCCCCCTTCTGTTTGTGATAAAGATGTCAGTCTCTCAGCCACTCTGACTGAGTACCAAGTGTGTGTCCACAGACAATTGACTGCTTTGTTTGTTCTGGCCATCGTGTGTGTGTGTGTGTGGTGGGGGGGTATTCATATTTACTGTGTCATCTGTGGATCTTGCAGAGGGCACACATGTGGCAGCAGGGTCTTGAACCACATCCAAGCTACAACATCCTCGCTTCCTGTAACAAAGTGAGTCGCGGACGCCAAAGTGGCTGTTGCGGGCATGGAGAGGAAACAGGAGAGGATGTCCAGGCAGCATTCCCGCAGTGTGTGTGCGTGTGTGTGCGTGTGTGTGTGTGTGTGTCTCTGTGTGTTTACTGTATGTCTGAGTGGGTCCGGGAGCACGTTGGTGGGGTGCATGTTTAATGTTTATACTACTGTATGTGTGTATGTGTGCCTAAGCAAATTCCCCTGGTCTCCCTCCTCTCCACGGCCGATGATGATTCATTGTGAGTGGGTTCAAAGCAGCTGCCTGTCAGGCGGTACTGAGGCTGCGATGGATCGTGTCCAGAAAGAACCCTAGCATCCCTATTCTGGGCATGTAATAATAAGGTGGACGTTCAGTGAAAATAGGCTAACGTTCTGCGAAAATGGACAATCTACAAGCTCACAACACGATGCGTTGCAACGTGACAGACAGACAGACAGACAGATAGGTGTTAATCCAGCAGTGTCAACTCTTTAGGCCCTGTTTAGAGGACAACAGTCTCAAGAGAATACGGCAAAATAAATATCAGATGTGCCCTCTGTGTGCCCTCCGCGCAGTGCAGTGGTAAAGTCCCTGCCCACCACCGCGGATGTTGTGGGTTCAAATCCACCGTGGTGCATCCGGCTTTGTCGAGCGTCAACACGAACGAAAGTGGCCCGTGTTCGGGGGACGGAAGCCGGGCGGGGAGGTGATATCGGTCATTGCAAGTACTCCTACAGGGCTGGGGCGGCATATGTCAGTGGGGAGAGTTGGATGGGAGGAGTAGGACGAAGGCTCTACGTCCTCCTGGTGGGGGCTCCTCACTGGCAGGTGAGTCAGTGACAACACAGAAATGTGTGTGGGGAGGAATTAACTGGCAGGGAGAAAAAGGGGTAAAAAATGTTTGGTTTCTCTAAATAAAAATGTAAAATGTAATTACAAAAAAAGATTTGCCTTCCGTTTAGATGACAATGGCATTTTCGGGGGTTGAAACCGCAACAAAAAGCCCCCTTCCATAGTTGAAAATTTGAAAAAGCTCCGCCTCGCATTTCCGTGTAAAGATGCAATACGGGGGAAACGGCAAACGTTTGACGTCATGGCTCACGTCGGCGCACGGCGCATATGCTATTACATCGATGCAAACAAACAGCTGTGATAGGAAGTAGAACGAAAGTGGTTCTACGCATGCGTGATTGCCTGGTCTATCTGGCAGCGCGTCTCACCGCCACCTAGCCACCTGGCATGCACACTACAGCGTTTTCAATCACTGTTGCATCTCTGTGTAAACGAAGAATAAAAAGTGAGAACGCAACGGCACTTTGTCGTTTTCGTTACCGTGTAAACGTGGCCTTATACGGCTTCCATCAGCCCTCGTTCGGGACAGGACAGAACAAACATACTGTAGTCGCCTTCCTACAGCGTCTTGTGTGGGAAAAATACTCACGAGGCTGTCAAGCAATGAATATTCCATATTCGAATATATTTTCGAATTATCAGACAGACAAACTTTGACTCTGCAGAACCGACACTGAACACATTGAATCACACAACAAGGTCACTTAACCCATTAAGACCTGGAACGCATCTGTGTCACTTTTAGATTTCTTTAGGCTATTCAAAAATAGCAGATATACAAGCTACGAGCTTGTAGATCTGCTATTTTTGAAAATCGTGAAAAAATATTTTTTATATTATTTTCCCAAAACTGTTAGGATTTAGATTTTTCAGCCTCAGGTCTTAATGGGTTAAATTGATAACAGGTCAAGCTGAAACAGGTGATCCATTGCATGGCAGACTATTTACGACGAGACTTGACCGAAGAATGTAAAAACTTGTAAAAACTTACATGGAATATTCCTCACTGTGAAACGTCCTTGTTGTCACATTGAATAGATTGGTTTGATTTATAATTATGTTTCATGTCACGGCAAAGATTGTTCCATCACATCGCTCTGAGCGATGCATTTCCTCTCTCTGGACAAGTCTGGGCTTATATAAACCATAATATTACATAAGATTATTAAAAGGATATTCTAGAATAAGATATGAGTATGAAGCCATTCGTTTGATCTCGCAAAAGAACACGTTTCTCAGCACCAACCAAGAGGAGGAGAGAGACAGAGAAAGAGACATCTCTGGTCTTTAACAACCCATTGAGACCTGGAAGGCATCTGTGTCATTTTAGAATTCTTTAGCTATTCAAAAATAGCAGATACAGTATACAAGCTCACATTGCGTCTGTAGATCGGCTATTTTTGGCGAAGGGATTTGGTATAGACTGAAAAAGTGGTCAAAGTACAGTTGTAACTCCAGTTGTGGAAGACTACAGGGGTTAAGTAGTTCAATAATATTAAACGTCATTCTTTATGCCAATTTTGACAGGCCTAATTCTCACACCAGCAGCGACTTTCGACGCAAGACGTCTCTGTGTCGCTGTGTCCTATACACCTGATTGTTTGCAGACAGTTTTTAGGCGTTACTAACGTACTGTAGTTCTGAGGACGTGGAATCTACAGTAAAAAGGACAATGGCGTCTTCTCTATTTCCCATATACTTTACATTGTACAACACACACATTTAGCTAGCAAGTCGCCCAGTGTATCCCAGTTGTACCATTGAAATGTCTTCTTTGTCGCTTGTTGTCAGTGTTGGTGCGAGTTGGTTGCCAACAGTCCGTGGAAGTAAGGAACCGTCCCTTATTTGGAAACCGGGACACACTTTGTTCCTTAATTCGGGGAATCGATGAATGACACACATCTTCATTCAAACTGCTCATACTGTAATACAGGTTGTAACCTCTTAAACCCAGTCTAGACATAGTAAACTGGACTGGGGTGGCACAGCTTATTTCTGTCTGTCTTTGCCAAAAATAGCCAATCTACCTGCTCCCAAATCGTACAAATGTGACCTTGTAAATCGGCATTTTGTTCCCCCCAGAAAATGGATGCTGGGGTTCAAGTGATTAATAATACACAAAAACTGTACATGTATATAGTGAGATTTTATCTTTTTCTGAGCGTACCTAAATGTTCGTACAAAATAAGGGACGCCCGGCCGGGTACCTAGTGTGAGTGTAGGGTAAGAGTGAGAAAACCTTTTTGAGGAAATGTGGAAAAAAATATGTGATGAGGTGCGCAAACAAAAGGAAATAGGATCCTTTCGAGGTGAAACAAAAGCTCTTCTCTTCTGAGAACAGAGGAGAGAGGGAGACAGGGTGCCGTTCATGATGTTTAAGACGCAGTTGACACAACCGTTGTTACTCTCCGCAAGTTGCTCAGTTGCGCTGTAAAAATCCAGAGCGTTAATTTAACGCTCCGGATTTCACAGTATCGGCACTGTTGAATATAGATTTGTGCTTGCTGGTAGTTAGTTAGATAACGATGTGTAAAGAGAGTAAATATTGACCTAGCTAGTGGATAAGGTGCTACAGTATAAGGCAATTTAGTTAGTTTTAGAAAAATTCCCCAACTTTATGCCCCAGAATCAGGGTTCACTGGAGACTATCTGACACAGGAGACATGCGGTTTAGGGACAACAATGTCTCTCTCTGTTTCCCTCTCTCTCTGTCTCTCTATCTCTCTTTCCTTCCCTCCCTCCCTCCCTCCGGTCCCCCTTTTCTCTCTCTTTCTCTTTCTCTGTAACCCCCCCCCCCCCCCCCGCTCCCTCCATCCCCCTCCCTTCCACATACAAAGGATTATACTGTTATTTTTCAATGCAGCTTGAGCTTTGCCACCCACCCACACACAGCCAGATAATCAGTGAGAGTGAGCCGAGGGGACGATGAGAGTCGGAAGTGGTTAGAGGACAGGGGCCTGCGGTAGACAGGACATGAACCCTAGCGTCCCTATTCTAGGGTGAACATAGATAAAAATAGATGATCTTCTACAAGCTCAACGCCTTGTGTCGTGAGATTGTGCTGTATATTGGCTATTTTTGGCCAAAAATAATTGGTGTGTAGAGGGAAAAAGTGAGCGGACCTACTATAGAGCCCTGGGGTACTCCGACCAACTAGTTCTATAGGGTTGAAGACGTGGTTAAAGAGGACAGCCGAGGAACCTTGGTGACTAGCCAACAGGAAGTGACCTCATAGCACAGGCAGACACACCAACACTGGTCTCGCGTAGCCAGACAACTATTCCACCATCTCCGAATGCTATATAGAGTCTGGAACTACACCTCCCGAAATCCGAGAGAGGAAGCTGGCACTCCCGTTCACGAAAATATATTTTATTTTTTAATTTCCGTTTCTGCTAAGCAGTAGGCTAGATGATTTTGATTTATATTAGGATAAATTTGCGCGACTGTAAGGACGAAACGGAAGTGGGGAGGAGGCGTCACACCCGGTTTATATTTTAATCATGATCCCAGACTGTTTGACCGGAAACATTTGAAATTGTAGGAGGCAACAGTCTGGCCACGCGAGACTGCACCAACACCCATGCAATCGCAGACAGACACGTGTACTCAAACACACACCTGCTTGGTTTCATGTGCACGCACTGTACGTATGTGCGTGCACTAGGGGTGTAACAGTTAAACCAACTAATCAATATAAAAAAAGAATCGATCATTTCATAAAATAATCGGCCAATAATCAATCCCTGTGGGATGAAAAGTAAGGTGTAAAATAAAATAAAAAGGTTTTTGATTAATGGAAGAAGTAATAGAATAATCGATAGTTGTGGCCCGCACGCACGCACGCACGCACACACACACACACACACACGCACACACGCACGCACACAGAGGCAAACACGTGCATTGACACAGGTATGTGCTGGAAATAATTGGCCCCATCGGAGATGCACAGAAATGGAAAGTAAGGAGGCAGGCGACAGGGGGGACAGTCAGTCATGGCCATTGGAGAGTTAGTCATTGGAGGAGGAGGTGATATCGTGTGTGTGTGTGTGTGTGTGCGAGTGCGCACGTGCACGTACATACGTACAGTAATGTGCAGTGAATTCAGACGGTATGATTTATGAGTATACCCCTGCCTACCCTGATGGTGCTCAAGTGTCAGCGTGCCACACATATGGAATGGCTTCACGGCTGCTAGTGAAAATAAATGGAGCCTTTTACGTGCGTCTTCAGATTATAACCGCCGTCTTCAGAGCCGCCCGTCGATTCGCTTTCTTTCTTTTACTTTCCTTTATTTATTTTGTCGGACTCAGGCGCTCATATAGCACTGGCCACCATTCTCTCCCTCTGTAATTAGTGCATTGTTTGGCTCCTTCGGCTCCTTTAAAGTTCTCCTGGGGATTTCCACTCATCACCGGAGCGTAGACACTATTAGACAGAGGGTTAACAGCAGAATGGGGCTTTATTTTCAAGGCACAGATGGAGCACAATGGACCGCCTGGATTAAAGCAAACTCATACATTTGCGCACACGCATAAACGCGCGCATGCACGCATGCACGTGCGTACGTACGTACACACACACATTATCTCTCTCTCTCTTATTTTCTCCCTTTCTAGCTCTTTCTCTCTTGTTCTGGCTTCTCTCTTTTTGCCCCTCCGTCTCTCCAACAAGGACGGTGTTGAATCTCAGTATCTCTCCCTCTTCCCCTGTTTACACTTTGGCTATTCAAAAATAGCAGATATACACGCTCATAGCGCAGCACCGAGTGCCGCGCTATGAGCGTGTATATCTGCTATTTTTGAAAAAAACTTGAAAATGTGTGCAAATCTTTGAATATATATATTTTTAAAGCGAACATTTTAACTCAAATCTTTGCTTCTGGGGGTCCCTGGAACAACGTATTTTGAGATGGGGGGTCGCCACCAAATACAAATAATTTTGAATAAATAAGCGTTGTGGAGGAGGTAGGCCTACTGTGGTGCCTGGAGGGTCTACACTACAGAGCCTGGTCCTGATGACCCTAATCTGAGTTCCCAGAAGTTTTCGCCTGCTCTGGCGAGGAACTTCTGGGCCAGAGCCCTGGTATTTGTGGGCGGGATGTAGCTTACGCTCAGAATCTGAGCGGACACGCCTCTTACCGGTCTGACTCGTCTAAAAAGTCCGACGAGAGGCAAACAGCAGTACACAACAATGGCGGCCGCAATTTCTCAAGGGGAAATTGCTTCCCGTCGATCCTATTTAGATGTAGCACCCACTGCATGTGGATCCCGCCCCCTTTTCTTCATTGGCTGTTGATTTGAATCACAACGCAGTGGCCGCGCCCCTGCTGTCCAAGCTCCGACGCAATGCCTCCCAGACTATGATGACCCTAACACCAGTCCATGCTCACCTTGTCCATGCTCACCTTGCACGTACGTGTGTGTGTGTGTGTGTGTGTGTGTGTGTGTGTGTGTGTGTGTGTGTGTGTGTGTGTGTGTGTGTGTGTGTGTGTGTGTGTGTGTGTGTGTGTGTGTGTGTGTGTGTGTGTGTGTGTGTGTGTGTGTGTGTGTGTGTGTGTGTGTGTGTGTGTGTGTGTGTGTGTGTGTGTGTGTGCGCGCGCGTGTGCAAGCGTGTGTGCAAGTATGTTTTTCTATTTGATGCATCGGTGTGGGCATGTGATGGCAGATGTAGCATAGCCTTGACTGGCTGTCTGGCGGTGTGTCAGTGTGTGTGTGTGCATGTGTGTACATTGTGTGTGTTTGTGTGTGTTGAGCCCCTCTCACCCCCCCCCCCCCATGACTCACCAGCGTGGCGTTAACGTCATGGACTCTCTCCTCCCGTTCCACTTCTCTCCCTGTTCCCCGCGCGGCGCCCCCGCTGCCTCGCTCACCCATCTGCGACCTGCAGATCGCGTTTTAGCTCCACGGGGGCGAGAACAAACAGCAGAGGCTTGACTTCTCGCAGCATCGTTTTTACTGCGGGGCGATAAGAACGGTGGAAAGCAGTTGTCAGTGGCAGGCAGCCATGTAAGTAGCGTTGAATAGATCCGCCCTGACAGAGGAGGGGGGCCGCCGGCGCTGAATGGACTGGTACAGTACTGTATGTCCAGAGTCCCACAGGAAGAGATAGCAGGCCACAACTCATCATCGTGTGTGTGTGTGTGTGTGTGTGTGTGTGTGTGTGTGTGTGTGTGTGTGTGTGTGTGTGTGTGTGTGTGTGTGTGTGTGTGTGTGTGTGTGTGTGTGTGTGTGTGTGTGTGTGTGTGTGTGTGTGTGTGTGTGTGTGTGTGTGTGTGTGTGTGTGTGTGTGTGTGTGTGTGTGTGTGCGTGCGTGCGTGCGTGCGTGCGTGCGTGCGTGCGTGCGTGCGTGCGTGCGTGCGTGCGTGCGTGCGTGCGTGCGTGCGTGCGTGCGTGTACTGCTCAGTAGCAAACAGATCCAGCTCGGTCAGCACTCTGGGCCTTTTTTTTCTCCAAATAGTTTTTCAACACTTGACAGCAGACCAGTGTCCAAATACGCCCCCCTTATTAACATCGTGGCTCCTTGTAGGAGGCTGTCTATAAGAGGTCGGGCTGTGTGTGTGTCTGTGCGTTTGTCTGGAGCTAATCTACTGGACCAAGCGGCGCCAAAGTTCTTGTGCACACTGCCAGTGGGTCACACTTTCTTTTTTTCTCACATATTTTTCATATATTTTTTAACCATTTCACTATTTTTTTTTTAAAACTAGGGCGATGCCCATTGGGAACGCATGTCCTTTTGTTATGCTATACCCATTGTACCTATTGTCACAGTACTTATTACAATACCCGTTAGAGGCCAGTCTATTGTTTTTATTGATCTCTACTCTCTCCCTCTCTTCCCCCTTGCCCCCCCCCCTTCTTCTTCCCTTTCTCTTATGGACAAATGTATGACAAAACGTTTTTACCAAAACTAATTTCACCCACTGTTGATAAAAGGAACACAGACAGACAGACAGACAGACAGACAGACAGAGCCGTTCCCATGCACATCCCAAGATCCACATGATTAGATTTGTATTTCCTGCAAAGGACTTTGTGCTTGTTTTTAAACTGCGTTGTTTTTCAAAACTCTTCTGAACGTTGTGTTCCTCGAAAGGCATTGTAAATAGATTGTTATATTATTATTTATGTTAGCCCTCACTCTGTTTATGCTGCCGTGAGCTATGAGGTTGTGTTTTGTGTGAATGGCCGGGGGGTGAGTTGTTTACGCCGTCATGTAAGCACACGGAGGAGAGGAGCAGGGTTTGTGGATTTGGATTTGTGCTCTGAGATTCCCTGCTGCAAGTAGAGGTCAGCCAGTGAGTGGGGGAAGGTCCTTGGGGGGAATCCTTTGGAAGTGCTAGCATGCCCCGCACACACACACACACACACACACACACACACACACACACACACACACACACACACACACACACACACACACACACACACACACAGGGCATGCCATAATGTATAGGTCAGGTGAAACTTGTACTAATTGTTTCCCTCAAGTCGGTTTGTAGTGTTGAGCTGCTCATGGGGGCGCGGCATCATGTGTGAAGGGGGTTGATAAGGTGAGAGAGAGAGAGAGAGAGCGTGATTTGGTTGGTTCATATAGTACACACACACACGGGGACCCTGTCTGTCTCACGGCCTGCCTGTGCTCATCAGCTTCACTCTTCCACCACCGAGTCTTTGACCCTGCCTGGGGCGGCCGGCGCCAAAACACAGCAGGGGGGGAAGTGGTTACAAAAATACCCCATCACCCCGGCAACAGCAGCAAACAGGGCAAGAGGCAGGCACGCGCACGCACGCACACACACACATGCACGCGCACACGCACACACGCACGCGTGCGCGCACACACACACACACACACAACACACACACACACACACACACACACACACACACACACACACACACACACAGGAAAGACCCCTGAGGGTGTGAGAGAATGGAGAAGTGGGAGGCGTCATGGATCAGAGGAAAAATATTGAGGATGTGGTGAGGAGAACGAGAGAAAGAGAATAGAACAGAAGCAAAATTATAATTTAGGAAGTGATGTACAGTATGTGAGTGGGAATGAGAAAACTTTCAAGACGACACTGACACTGTACACACATTATGACTGATAAAGGCTGTTGTTTTTGTTTTGTTTTGCTGTGATTTTTTTTATACTTGCCCAAAGGACCAATACCGTAGAATTGACCGGCTGAATGATTGCTCCTATTAGTCCAGGTCACCATCCCTGCACTTCCAGGTTAGAAATCAATGAGTAGGATTGGTGTTCAGCGGTGTGTCGGAAATGAACTGTCTCGCTCTCTCCACGGAGACGTGCACGCTGCTTTGTGCATGTGCCTCGTCGAATCTGATTGAGAAGCCGGATATGTGGGCAACAGCTTTAAACCTGACTCCTACCACAAGCAGCAGATCTACAAGCTCACGATACTTTGCGATGTGTACGGTGTGAGCTTGTGGATCAGATTTTTTTTTGGTACACGACGACACCGGTTAGCAACCAAGCATAAATCAGGCATTGTTGTCCCGCTGAATGCACCGGTTAATTGTAACAGCATGCTAATGAAGCAGATGATTACCCTCGTGCCCTTTGACCTTTTCTGGTCACAGTGCTTCCCCCCAAAGAAAGCCTGGAAGCAATCACTCCTGACCAGAGACAACTGGTGGCGTCCCCAGAAAAAACTCCCCCACCCCCCCATCTAGCCTGCTTTCTGTCTCACACATCCTCATCTGGTTGATTCTCTGCAAAAAAAAAAGACCCAGAAGAAGAGGACAGGAAAGGAAAGTTTGTCATTTTGTCCTGGCGTTGAAATTAGATAGTCGTTTTCTGTCACATGGGAGGTTAAAGGGTATTAAGGCGTATGAGATTAGCCGTAGCTTCTGGAGGTCCCTAGAACAACATATTTTGAGATGGGGGTCCGCGACCAAATACATATCATTTAGGGGGTCCTTGACATGGAAAAGTTGGAGCACCACTGATATTATACCAACATAAACGTTTTTTCCCAAAAACTGTTTGTAGAAAAAATATTCAAAGATTTGCACAAATGTTCACGCTTTACAAAAATAGCAGATCCACAAGCTCATTGCGCGGCACTCGGTGCCGCGCTATGAGCTTGTAGATCTGCTATTTTTTTAATAGCCCAAATAAATCTAAAAATGAAACACAGATGCGTTCCCGGTCTTTAATGGGTTAAAGAGCTTGGGACGGGGTTTTGAAATGTGATCTCATGATTATGGCCTATAATACTGTACCGGATTCATTACCTAAGCGCTATGATGGGCAAAGGGGAAGATTTGGAAGGGAATGGGAGTGTGCCGGGCCCGCTGTGCATTGTGGCCGCGTGGATGCGGCGGTTCGTCTTCCGTCTTCCACCGTTTGAAGTGGTCGACGACACATTCTCTTCACCCTTAGATTAACTCTGTGAGAGAGTATAGGGTTATTATAGCCTATTCCAGCTGAACCAACAAACAGACCGTAGCCTCGTCCTGCTGGTCCTGGAGGTGGTTCATGTATTATAACATGCACCGCTGGCTTTTTGGAGCCGGCTCACACAACAACTGGATGCAAATGCCAAGTATTTCTTGGAAAGGCGAAGGAGAGAAAAATAAACCAGTTTCGCATCAGAATTCGGTAGCACTTTACAATAATGACCCGTTATAAAGCATTTATAAACGTTTATAAGCAGTTTGTAGACTATTAACAAATCATTAACAACCTGTTTGTTGACATTTGTAAATTATTACTAAAACCTTTGTAACTACGGTTACAAATCATTTATAAGGTATTAGTAAGTAGTGAACTATTCATGAATAAGCAATATGAACTATTCATGAATAAGCAATTTATATACATCTGTAAATGATTATTAAATCATTTGTAACTGATGTTATATAATATATACAAGCTATTTGTAGATAAAGAACTAAAGTAATCATAGACAAACTATTTATATACATTGGTTAATAATAATATTGTAGAACATTTAAGAGTCATTTAAACATTATTTAAAACACATTAAAACATTATTTATACTCAATTTTGTTCATCATTAAATAATGTAATTTAATGTGTAGGAAATCATTTGGAAATGATTCATATAGTGGTATAAATGTAGTTTTTTAGAGAGTTTTTTTCATGTTTAGCAAATGATGCGTAAGACATTCGTAAAGAGTATGTAAACCATTTGCAGACGTTATCATGGGCCTGAGCCTAGTTGCTCCTTTTGGGCTTGTTTTCATAGACCTGGCCGCTTGTTTCTTTTGCAAAATCTGGCAACACACTGATTACCTGCATTACACCTGCAGTAGCCTACTAGGGACTAAGTGAACAGTGATGCAGTTGCAGACTGGACAGAAATATGTCTAATTCATGTTTTATGTGTTTTAACTGTCTTATTGCAGGTGATCAAGGTAACATAAAATGGCTAATCTTACACACATGAAGTAGCATTATGACCATGGGGTATTTTGATGGTGGCCGTTTGGCTCCACAATGTTTGTTTTGATGTGTAGGCTAGTAATGTCCTCCATGCTTAGCAGTTTAGCTTAGCAGCTAAAGCTAACTTGCACTGGGAGGTGGTGACTGCAGAGGCTCCAAGCTGCTACTCTGTGATTCGGTTGTGATGAATTTCTTTGTTTAAATGTTAGTGTGTGTGTGCTGTGTCCAAGAGTTGTTACATTTTATATCTTAATAAATTGTTTTATACTTTTATACTCTATAACGTTACTTCTGCCACTTTTTGATGTCACATGTTTTACTAATCATTGTTAAACATGAAATAATAATGCATAGTCTTCACTTTACAACAAGGCACATGATAACGTTTGCAAATGGTCTACATACTCTTTACGAATGTCTTATGAATCATTTATTAAACATGAAAGATAATTCTAGTAATTGTTTGGTGTGGTGTCTGCATTCATGAAAGCCAGGTAGTTTGCAACAGGCAGACAGTTGTAAATGATGAACTCCCTTCACTTTACTATAGGGCACATAATAACATGTACTAAGGATTTATAGATATTTTAGGAATGTTTTGCAAAGCATATGTTAAACATGAACAAACACATTAACAGATAGTTGTAAATGATGAACTGTCTTCACTTTACTATAGGGCACATAATAACAAGTACTAAGGATTTATAGATACTTTAGGAATGTTTTACAAAGCATATGTTAAACATGAACAAACACATTAACAGACAGTTGTAAATGATGAACTGTCTTCACTTTACTATAGGGCACATAATAACATGTACTAAGGATTTATAGATATTTTAGGAATGTTTTGCAAAGCATATGTTAAACATGAACAAACACATTAACAGATAGTTGTAAATGATGAACTGTCTTCACTTTACTATAGGGCACATAATAACAAGTACTTTGGATTTATAGATACTTTAGGAATGTTTTACAAAGCATATGTTAAACATGAACAAACACATTAACAGACAGTTGTAAATGATGAACTGTCTTCACTTTACTATAGGGCACATAATAACATGTACTAAGGATTTATAGATATTTTAGGAATGATTTACAAAGCATATGTTAAACATGAACAAACACATTTCCCAAATTACCCACAAGTAAAATTGATCATGTGGAAATAATGATCTGCAGATACATTTTAAATGTGTAATAATTGCTTAGAAATGGTTTGTTGTTCATGCCTTGGGCTAGAACAAAGATTTAACACATGATTTATGAAGTCTTAATACATGTTTAAAGAGATGTCCGATAACCACGAAAAAACTCAATTTATACCACTTTATAAATCATTTACAAATGATTTCCTACAATTTAAATGTCATTATTTAATGATGAACAAACTCGAGTATAAATAATGTTTTAATGTGCTTTAAATAATGATTAAATTATTCTTAAATATTCTACAATGTTATTATAAATGATTTAATAATCCTTAACCAATGTATATAAATAGTTTGTCTATGATTAGTTCTTTATCTACAAATAGCTTGTATATATTATATAACATCAGTTACAAATGAATTAATAATCATTTACAGATGTTTTATACATGGCTTAGTCATGAATAGTTTTACTACTTACTAATATCTTATAAATTATTTGTAACCGTAGTTATACAGGTTTTAGTAATCATTTATAAATGTCAACAAACAGGTTGTTAATGATTTGTTAATAGTCTACAAACTGCTTATAAATGTTTATAAATGCTTTATAATGGGTCATTACAAATGATGTAGTAATCATTTACAAATGTATATAAATGGCTTATTAATGAATAGTTTACTACATACTAATACCTTATAAATGATTTGTAACCATAGTTATAAAGGTTATAGTAATCATTTACGCATGTCAACAAACAGGTTGTTAATGATTTGTTAATAGTCTACAAAATGCTTATAAACGTTTATAAATGCTTTATAACGGGTCATTATTGTAAAGTGCTACCCAGAATTCTTTATGGCACAGTTGCAACGTCCTGCGTCCCCGACTGTCAATTTGAACTCTCGATGGTCTGTCTTTACTCGGACAGAGTTAATTTAACATGCTGAGATTTTGATGTTTGTGGGTTCATGCCGAGGGTCCACATGCCTGTTCATGTGAATCCAGGCTTCGTTTTGATCACCTGCTGAGCGGGCCTTTTGATCTGGGTGGTCCAAACGCTGCACCTCATCCCGGGCCGGAGTCCACTGAAAACACTGCCCTATTCTAGGCCAACCAAATCTGTTCATTCAGACACCTTACATCCACAGCAGAATGCTTTGTACTGTAACTCCTTTGAGATTATGTATGTGTGTATATATATATACATAATCTCAAAGGAGTTACAGTACAAAGCATTCTGCTGTATAAATATACACACAGTATATATATATCATATATATTCTGTCTCTTTTTTTTTTTCATTCGACATGATTAAATGGACTTTGGAGGACTTGGGAATCCATGCATCTGGAATGAGGGGATTTGATGGTCCCCCCTGTAAGAAAGAGGATCTGTAGGTCATCCGGCAAGGGCAAAGCAGGAGAGTGATGATTGTGTCATTTCCCAGGCTTTGCGTCAAGTGGCGCTCATTAATCGGCCCCGTGTCTGCCTCTGGGCTGTCACTGGGAAGATGAATGGCCCC
This sequence comes from Gymnoscopelus braueri, assembly GCF_963280865.1. NCBI lineage: Eukaryota > Metazoa > Chordata > Actinopteri > Myctophiformes > Myctophidae > Gymnoscopelus > Gymnoscopelus braueri. Next base: position 21,592,439 of record NC_137615.1, read on the forward strand.
TGAGGTGTTTCACTGTGGCTGAAGCTGAACCACGCTCTGGGGAGATCCATCAGCCCATGTGTATAGGCAGACATTTGTCCAGCGAAGGAGACATATGCACATACACTGCCATGACTCTAGGACCCTCTCTGCACGTTAGATCTTCGTTTCGTTTTAGGCAAAGCAAAAGAGAAGAAGAAAAAAAAATGGCGGACAGGCATGGAGGCAGTAGGGAAGTTTGGACTAAGTGGCTTTACTTGAAATTCATCTTGACGTAAGAGACTTTTGCCAAGTAATCAAACATCACCACTGGTGATTCACCAGTGGGGAATCATTGGAGTATTATGTCTGGTTCTGTACACAAATGCCTTTTGAATGTGAATTTGTCTTCTAATATTTGACAGAGAAAAAAGTTGAATGCCTTGTACAAAAAGAATATTATGTTATGAAACAAGTCCATGTTCCAACCATAAACCAGGCCAACAGCATCCAAGCCAGACTATGTAGCTATCCAGAGTAATGCCTGATTTATACGTGGTTGCGTGCCATGTTGCGCACCAAAAAATAGCAGATCTACAAGCTCACAACACATCACACCACGCAACACCGGCGCGCAACTAAGTGTAAATCAACCTTAATGTGCAGAAGTAGGGCAGAACTGTGTATCGTTCTGTCAGCATATCTAGTACAGTGGTTCTCAACCTTTTCAGGCCACGATCCCCAAAAATAATCATAATTTGAACTGGGGACCCCCCAAAATAATCATATTAGTACTGGGGACCCCCCAACATAATCATATTTGAACTGGGGACCCCCCAACATAATCATATTTGAACTGGGGACCCCCCACCCAGACAAGCACTTGGACTTGCAGGAGTTGAGGCATTACATTTCGTCTGACATGGTTCCACAGATATATATTGTGAAAATAGCAGATCTACAAGCTCACAACGCCTCGCAACGCTTGTAGACCTGCTATTTTCACAATGTTTGCCTCTTTCTGGTATTTATTTTCTTTACTTTTAATTTTTTTTAAGTACACTTTTTCACTGTCATCTGGGGACCCCCCGAAAATCATGTGGCGACCCCCCTAGGCGTCCCGACTCACAGGTTGAGAACCACTGGTAGTAGAACCTCTGTCAGCTACTCCACAGACACAGCCCACAGCAGGTGTAATGGAGAGTCTTCTTTACTATGTTCACGAATGACTTCTTCAGATTAGGCTTTTACGAGAGAGAAAGAGGGGCCGAACAGAACGTCACGTATCAGGAAATGACTAAGAAATGCATGTATTTATAGCAGGTTACCCACAAGATGAATATTTAACTAGCAAATCTCATTTGCAGTTGTAAGGCAATGTGGAATTCAGGTTTTTTTTAGGCCCTTTACTTTGTTTGAGAAATGAACCCATCGAGACTCGGGCCAAACCGAAGTGGTAAGCGCTCGTTTCTTTCCCTATCATTACTGTGAGCGGTGCTCTTCTAAAAAAGATCCAGACTTCATATGGCATTCATTATATTACCATTTGTCTAGGAAGAAAAAAACCACGGGAGTACACTGGCTTCAACGAATCATGATGTTACACAACAACTCCTAACCTGGGATATGTCGAATAATTAGACAATGAGGAATGCATTTTAAAACAAGGACATGGTGATTATCTCCAAATAGGAGCACGGTCCCAGCAGTAACATTCTTAGGATTGGTTAACCCTTTAAGACCGGGAAAGCATCATTTGTGTCATTTTAAGATTTTTTGGGCTATTAAAAAATAGCAGATATACAAGCTCATAGTGCGACACAGAGTTGAGCTTGTAGATCTGCTATTTTTTTGGAAAAATCGTGAACATTTGTGCAAATCTTGGAATACATATTTTTTAAGCGAACATTTTGTAAAATATTTAGTTACAGGGACCCCCCAGAAGCAAAGATTTGAGTTACAAATGTTTTTTGCAGAAATGTTCACGATTTTTCAAAAATAGCAGATCTATAAGTTCATAGCGCGGCACTCGGTGCCGCGCTATGAGCTTGCAGATGTGCTATTTTTGAATAGCCAAAGAAATCTAAAAATGACACACAGATGCGTTCCCTTCCCGGTCTTAATGGGTTAACTGAATTAAACATTGGAGGATTTTACTGCGTAGTCAAGTTGGCTGGTGGTGGATGGGGGGAATCAACAGGCCCACAGAGGTGACAGGTGGTAGATACAGGCTGTCGGGGCTGTGTGCGTGTTGTTCAGTGGCTCAGCACAGTTCGGCTAAGAAGGAAGTAAATCATCCCCATTCAGCTGCACGGACGGGCTGTGTTTGGATTTGAGGATTTGTTTTAGGGTCTGGCGTGTACACATCCATCAGGGTGCAAAGCCCCCTTTGTTGATGAAGGCATGCTCTGTTCTTTGTCTCGCTGATTTTTTTTTCTTTTCTCTGCTGCTTATGTAATCATAGCTTGAATGCCTCCTCGTCAGTCTGTTTTATGTGTTTCTGTTCAGATGCACAAAGTGTAACCTACCCCTCTCTCTCTTTCTTTGTCTCTTTCTTTCTCTCTCTCTAACTCACTCACTCTCTCTCTCTCTCTCTCTCTCTCTCTCTCTCTGCCTCTCTCTATCTCCAGGATGGCTCCAAGCAGAGGCAAGTGAGGCAGAAGACGGTCACCTTCAGCTCAATGCCAAATGACCGCAAGATCAACAGCACGGCCGCCTGCATGGCTTTCATGATGGAGGGCTGTGAGATGAAGAAGGTGCGCTCCAACTCCCGCATGTACAACCGCTACTTCCTCCTGGACCCAGATATGCGCTGGCTGCGCTGGGAGCCCTCCAAGAAGGATTCGGAGAAGGCCAAACTGGAGATCAAGAGCATCAAGGAGGTCCGTCTGGGAAAGAAGACGCCGGTGTTGCGTAGCAACGGCCTCTCGGACCAGTTCCCCGACGAGTGCGCCTTCTCCATCATCTATGGCGACAACTACGAGTCTCTGGACCTAGTGGCCAGCACGGCGGACGTCGTCAGCACGTGGGTGATGGGCCTGAGGTATCTGGTGTCGTACGGCCGCCACGCTGTGGACGTGGTGGAGCCCAGCCAGCCGAGCCTGAGAACCTCCTGGATCGGTTCGGTGTTTGAGCTGGCAGATATGGAGAAGGAGGGACACATAGACCTGTTCAGGGCCACCCAGATCGTCAAGGGCCTCAATCCTGGGATGAAAGAGTCGCGGATAGAACTGAAGTTCAAGGAGCTCCAGAAAGCCAAGGACCAGTATGGAGAGGACATCAACATGGACACGTTCGTGGAGGCATACTGCGAGCTGTGCACGCGGCCCGAGATCTTCTTCCTGCTGGTGCAGTTCTCCAGCAACAAGGAGTACCTGGACAGCAAAGACCTGATGATGTTCATGGAGGTGGAGCAGGGCGTGGAGGGGGTGACGGAGGACATGTGCAGGGACATGGTTCAGAGGTTCGAGCCGTCCTCCGAGGGCCGCGAGAGGGCCTACCTCTCCATCGACGGGTTCACGCACTACCTCCTCTCCTCCGAGTGCCACATCTTTGACCCCCAGCACAAGCGCGTGTGTCAGGACATGACCCAGCCCCTGTCCCACTACTACATCAACGCCTCGCACAACGCCTCCCTCCTGGAGGACCACTTCTGGGGCTCCTCGGACATCGGCAGCTACGTCCGAGCCCTGCGGATGGGCTGTCGCAGCCTCGAGGTCGTCGTGTGGGACGGCCCGGATAACGAGCCCGTGGTGTACGTGGGCAGCTCCGTGGCCTCCCAGCTCGCCTTTTCGAAGGTCCTGGACATTGTTAACCAATACGCGTTCGAGAGCTCCGAGTATCCGCTGATCCTCTGCCTGGTGACCCACTGTTGTGTCCCCCAGCAGAGGGTCATGGCCCAGCACATGAAGAAGATCCTCGGGGACAAGCTGTATGTCGACCCCCCCAACAAAGAGGAGCACTACCTGCCCTCCCCAGAGAAACTCAAGGGTAAAATCCTCCTGAAGGGGAAGAGGCTGCCCCCCGGCTGCACTGACTCTGAGGGGGAGGTGACGGACGAGGAGGAGGGGTTGGAGATGTCCAGGAGAGTGGGGGCCGACGAGAAGGACCAGTTTAATGGCCTGGCCTGTAAGAGACTCCGGCTGTGTAAAGAACTGTCTGACCTCGTGTCTCTCTGCAAGTCCATCCAATTCAGGGACTTTGAAACCTCTAAGAGGGATCAGAAGCACTGGGAGATCAGCTCCTTCAATGAGGTGGATGCAAACCGGTTTGCCAATGAGTTTCCGGAGGATTTTGTCTGTTACAACAAGCGCTTCCTCTCCAGGATATATCCCACGCCCATGCGGATCGACGCCAGCAACATGAACCCCCAGGACTTCTGGAAGTGTGGCTGCCAGATCGTGGCCATGAACTACCAGACCCCGGGGCTGATGATGGACCTCAACCTGGGTTGGTTCAGGCAGAACGGGAACTGTGGCTACGTGCTGCGGCCGGCCATCATGCGGGAGGAGGTGTCGTACTTCAGCGCCAACGCCCGGGACTCTCTGCCCGGCGTGTCGGCCCAGCTCCTTCACATCAAAGTCATCAGCGGACAGAACTTGCCCAAGCCCCGCGGCTCCGCCGCCAAGGGCGACGTGGTGGAACCCTACATCTACGTGGAGATCCACGGCATCCCCGCCGACTGTGCCGAGCAGAGGACTAAGACCGTGTCTCAGAATGGCGACAACCCCATTTTCGAAGAGAGCTTTGAGTTCCAGATCAACCTGCCTGAACTGGCCGCGATGCGCTTCGTGGTGCTGGACGACGACTACATCGGAGACGAGTTCATCGGCCAGTACACCATCCCCTTCGAGTGCCTCCAGCCCGGCTACAGGCACGTCCCCCTGCAGTCCTTGATCGGGGAGTTCCTGCCCAACACCACTCTGTTTGTCCACGTAGCCATCACTAACAGGCGGGGTGGGGGCAAGGCCCACAAGAGGGGTTTGTCGGTGAGGAAAGGCAGGAAGGCCCGGGAGTACACCTCCACCAAAACCACAGGGATCAAGGTTGTGGATGAGCTCTTCAGGGCTTCCACCCAACCCATCCGGGAGGCCACAGACCTCCGTGAGAATGTGCAGGTAAGGACCTGGATAGTTTTTCTATATCTTTTTTGGTAGTGGTTCCTAAAGCAGCGGTATCTTGCCCATGATGCATTGCGAGAATAGGCGGAGACGAGCAGAGCTGGGCTATGTACAGTACAAGCAGGTATAACGTAAAAAAAAAATTCAGGCATAACATTAGAGATGGTTAAGTTTAGGTATTATGGTTAAAATGTGTATTGGCATTAGGTTAACTTTCGGTATAGGTTTGATGTGGTGGCAGTCAGGGTAAGGATCTGGGAGGGTGGTTAGCCAAAGAGATTGTGAGACCTCAAACACCCGGATTCAGAGCTCAGAGAAATTGGGTTCTGGTTCCTATTAAGTTTTTGGTCAATTATTGCTTCATATCATAGATAGATCAGATAGCAGAGAGACAGGAAACTCAGAGCAGAGATTGGGAAAAACATGCAACACGTCTCCATCCGAAATTGAACCTGGGGACGCTGCAATTATGTGGTCGATGCACTATCCTGTAAGCAAGTGGAGCAACCCAGGACCAGGATGGTCACTCCAGAACGCGCTCTCTACATATTATCTACATTATAATGCAGATCCCATTGTGCTTGTATTTAGTACTGTACTGAGTGCGTTGATGACGTTTTTAACCACCTTCAACCTGGCATCCATATTTTGGACTAAATTGAAAATTGTCACAAAATGTAATAATAATGTTCAAAAATAGGGAAAATACCGATGCGACACGTGAGCTTGTAGATCGGGTATTTTCACTATAGTAAGTAGTATAGGTCTCAAGTAGTTAAACTGAAAAGCAATTATGAATATAGCATGGCACATACTACAGTACAATCTGAATTAAAATCATGTTCTAAAACACTTTTAATTATGAATCAACCTTTGAATAAATTGCTTTATTTAACCAAAACTACAATAGCTTGAGTTTGGAGTCAGCAGCTCATGTTGCTATTCATGTTGTATTCATTAAGATATGTGATGAAATGCTGTGCAAAACATTTTATTTGCTGAAAAATACATTAATAATGAGAAAACAAATTGATAATAATGTTAGTTATCATCGGCTTGTTGTCTGTGTTTACACTTCAGTGAATAGTGACGAAACGTTTTAGTTGCTGAGAGCCCTTCTCATTTTACTGCTGTTACACATAAAACCATGTCATTAATTACGCTCTGTTAATACAGTATCTTGTAGGGGAGAGGGACACTAAAGGGACAATGTTGTACAATTAAGGAGGTTTACGTGTAATCATTAATGAGGTAGAATTGGCACATAGAGGAGAGGTCTATGTTGCTAGGCACTTGGTGTTATTCTGTAAGACTCCGTAGATGCAAACCACCATGGGAGATTGGTACAGTATATCCTCTATTGCAGGTTTGTATCGATTTATTTCTTGAGTAATTCTCTTTCTGCTTGGTTTGCCATTTCAGTTGCAGTGACTGAAGGACATGATATGAAGCTTGTCTCAGCTGCTCTTTTCTATTAGTGTTATGTTACTCAGTATACATGCCTCTGCATATCACCAGCTCTCTGTTTCTTGGTCTGGCAGACCCTTACGTTGTCTGACAGCTTTCATATTAGAATGCATTTGATCCATGCTTTGAACTTTATTAGCTGTCTGAGCTGTTGACACAGCTCCATCGCACAGAGCTATTTAGCTCCATCAACAATGTCGCCTATCTCAGCGTGTTTCCTTAATAAAATATTAAACTATGCAAACATGGAGCATGGGCAAATTGTGAGGTTTGCTTTTCCTTTTTTTTTTTTTTTTCTATTTTACTATTATATTGGAGAGACAGCGATTGTTTTCTGTTTTCCCTTTTGTCCTTGTTTTTTCCCTTATAGTTGTCTTTACATTCTTTACTGAAACATAATAGAGTTCAGATTGTTCCATGTGGGGTTTTAAACAGCAAGCTCGTCCTCAATTAACTGGCGGCGATTCAGGATGCACTGCATGCAAGAAGAGAGATCAGACAGAATTTCAAGTCCAAGCTCTGTGGTTGTGTCAACACCCTGACACCAATTTATGCTCAAGTCGCACGACAGTCACACTGAAAACAGCAGACCTACAAGCTCACAATGTGTTGCATCAGTGACGCGTCGTGAACTTGTAGACCGGCAATTTTTCGGCACGTGACACCGTCGTGCGACAAAGTTTGAATTGGGCTTAACCCATTAAGACCGGGAACACATCTGTTTCATTTTTAAGATTTCTTTGGCTATTAAAAAATAGCAGATATACAAGCTCATAGCGCGGCACCGAGTGCCGTGCTATGAGCTTGCAGATCTGCTATTTTTTTTAAAAGTCGTGGAAAATGTGTGCAAATCTTTGAATATGTATTTTTTAAAGCGAACATTTTTAACTCTGCTACAACTTCTGGTCCACGGCCAAATACATTAAAAAAAAAAAAAAGATTTAGAAGACATTTTGTAGAATCCCCCAGAAGCAAAGATTTTAGTTCAAATGTTCGCTTAAAAAATATATATATATTCAAAGATTTGCACAAGATTTTCAAGATTTAAAAAAAAATAGCAGATCTACAAGCTCATAGCGTGGCACTTGGTGCTGCGCTATGAGCTTGAATATCTGCTATTTTTGAATAGCCAAAGAAATTTAAAAAATGACAGAGATGCGTTCCCGGTCTGAATGGGTTAACACTGTGCCAGGAGGATTTTCTCTTCTAATGAGTACTTCTGCAGCAGCTATGGTTCCCCTCTGAACCTCACAAGCACATTTTCTCCCAGGGTTGATATAATGATTTGTTATCTACCACATTCTCAGTAATTCTAATGTCTAAATGCTCTAACGCCCATTACCCAGGGTAGATTGGCTGTGAATTATTATAGGTCTCTCCAAGGACTGTGAAAGCCATTATATTGAGGGTGCTAACAAAAGCAAGATGTGTGGTATTGTTAAGGTGTTGAGCAAGCTTAAAACTAGGCCAATATTGCATGCACAGGGGGGGGGGTGCTATTCCTTAGATACTTGAAGCTAATAAAATACACTTTACAGTGTATATATTCCATATCCAGGTCAACTACCCTGATCTATCAGCCTGTCTTCAGTAGAAATTTTCCAATACGATATTTTCCTTCACTATACCGATTCCGATACCTAAAATTGTGTATCGGACAATATTGAGTACCGATCCGATACCACTGATACGTGATCCGGCATTTTAGGCTGGTTTCGGAGATATTTATGGTACTGGTATCGTAACAGCTTCATTCCAGAGAGAGCTTCTGCTGTGGTTGTTTCCTCCTGTCTACTAAGTTCAGTCTAATGGCAGGGCAAACAGAAGGCCAGGCCAAACTAAATAAGTGGTGATGTGATTAGAGATCCTGTGGCATGTTGTCATACATTTCTCAGTTGTTGAAATAGGCATGCATATAAAAAAATAAAAAAAGGACATCTGTTTTTTTCCGCCCAAGACCCCAGATACATAGAGATTTGTTTTCGTTCCGGAGGTAAAAATTGATCCCATGATTATTTTAGAGGTAGTCAAGTTAGCCTCAGTCAGTGGTCTCTCAGGTACAAGAATATTCTTTTTCGATTCCCATATAGCTTCTTCAGTGCATGAGTCATCATAATATCCAGTTAAAAAGCAAGACACGAATGTGGCTAATTGTGACGCTCATCCAGTCAATCTGAGACGGTCTAATCTAACACATCCTAACTATGACTGATATCCAATCAAATCACTTCAGCCAAGTATGGAAATAATCACAGACGAGCTATGCGTCACAGCTGACACTTGGCGCAACCAAGTATAAATCAGGCTTAACCCAGTAAGACCGGGAAGGGAACGCATCTGTGTCATTTTAAGATTCCTTTGGCTATTTTTGAAAAAAACTTGACAATCAGTGCAAATCTTTGAATATATATATATTTTTAAAGCGAACATTTGTAACTCAAATCTTTGCTCCTGGGGATCCCTGGAACAAAACGTTTTACAAATGTTTAAAAAAATATGTATATTCAAAGATTTGCACACATTTTCACGATTTTTCTAAAATAGCAGATCTACAAGGTAGGCACCGAGTGCCGCGCTACGAGCTTGTATATCTGCTCTTTTTGAATAGCCCAAATAAATCTAAAAGTGACACAGATGCGTTCCCGGTCTTAATGGGTTAATCAGTTCAGCAGATCTGAACCATCTCTCGCTGGTAATGAATAACCCTATATGGGGGACGAAATTTGAACGATTAGGCGCAAGATACAGTAGCATTGAGTAAAAGTACTAAAATATTAGAGAAATATATTTTTGACGATTTTTTCAAAAATAGAGCTGAAGTGGTTAATGTATGTTTCATAATATAATAATTTATATCTGAAAAGTAACTAGTAACTAAAGTTTTCAAATAAGTACAATATTTGCCTTTGAGATGTAGAAGTAAAAGTATTGGAAATACTCAAGTAAAGTACAATTACCTCAAAATTGTACAGTACTTGAGTAAATGTACTTAGTTACTTTACACCACTGAGTGCGATAAATAGAGGGGCGTCAAGCACTTGCAGAAGCCAGCTGTGTTGAGCCATGGTGTGTCTGATCTGTTATAGAGGGCAGGCCCAAGCTAGCAGGCGACAGACGGGCCACACAGTCCCTGGTGGGCGGTGGTGATGAGGGACGGTCACTTCCCACAGGGGCCACTGCCACTTTGTACAGTATAGGCCTGCTTTGGCAGTTTGTTCACTTCCTTCCTTGCTCAACACAGAATGAGAACCTCCTCCAAGATTAGGCAGTGAATCACACAGAGGGGAGAAAAAGCTGAACAGAATGGACATTGCCATGGCCCGGACGGCTGGCGTAGCGGTCCGGGCCCGGCGTGGGTTCGAGTCCCGATCCCGACCGACCTTTGCCGCGTGTCACTTCCCACCTCTCTCTCTCTCCCCATTTCCTGTCAGTCTACTGTGTCTATCTATCTAATAAAAAGGCAGAACCCCCCCCCGCCCCAAAAGAAATAGAATGGACATTGCCGTGCAGAAAATGTGCATTGTTAACACATTAAGTGCCAGAGTTTTATTAAAACAGGGTGCATCTAGTGCTGACATTCTTTACCGTTTACGCTGATATGTTTAGCGTTGTAGTGGCCACAACAAGGACGCGGATGTAAACAATGGATGCGTGTACGATGGTCGATGGTCCCGTCTAACGCCTGGAACAATAACGTCTCTCACGCGAGCCGCCATTGCGGAGTGATCGCGCACCGAAAATGGCTCGTTTTCACCACTGTAAAAAGTTAAGGAGATCCGGAGGTTTTTATCAAGGAGATAGAATGGGAGTGGACGGAAGCCCTTCCATTTTAGAGGCACCGTGGGTGATTCTAAAGTTGCGCTAAAGTTGCAAGGTGGGAAAATCGACTATTTTCACTATTTTTGTTTTTTAAAATAGTTATAGAAAAGGAAGGGTTTTGGATACAACAAGGTTTCCACCCGACAGTGACGATATGCATTATGCACTTACATCAACTGGCGATATTTTAAGTACAACAACCTGGATCTGAACCGGGCAAACCAAACATCTACTGCCCAGCCGATGGGGAATCACCCCTTGGCCAAAGGAGGTATTCATCTTGTGGGCCAACAGGTAGGGCTGCTCTGCTACATACACCCGGACTTTGACCATCACCCTCCCAGGAAACCACATCTGGACGAGCCCCCTCATGGATTCTGACCAGTGGTGGAAAACGTAATTATTTTTTTTACTTAAGTAAAAGTATCAATACTGCAAAATGGAAATACTCTTCAAAATGTACTTGAGTAAAAGTATTGGCATCAAAATGTACTTAAAGTACCAAAACTAACTCATTAGGGCGCGCTCTCACCGCACTTTTATTTTACCTCTGGGGCAGAATCTGCCAATGCATTGTCAATGTAAATGCGTGGATTCACGCAAGAGTGGATTTTTCCGCTTGTCGCGCAGACCTTGCGTTTATCTGCTCTACGCGACTTGTCCATTGGAAGCATAAAACTGCTGGAGGCAGGAGCTGATTTTCTCCCTCTGTCCAATCGGGTGAGTCGAAGGCGGACCGTCCCAAGACTCAGGAAGTAACATGGTGCTCAAGGCAGAAGGCAGTGCGGGCTACGGGGAGGGTCTTGAATGTGAGTGACAGGGGCGTCACAGCGGTTTTTTTTAATCCGCTGGTTGCAAAAAACTGTGGCCGCGCACAACCTGCGTTTAACAGCGGCCAGCCAACTTTTGGTGAGAGCGCGCGCTCCCACCGCACTTTTATTTTACCTCTGGGGCAGAATCTGCCAATGCTTTGTCAATGCAAATGCGTGGATTCTTGGAAAAAATCCGCAAGACCAGGAATCCATGCATTTGCATTGACAAAGCATTGGCAGATTCTGCCCCAGAGGTAAAATAAAAGTGCGGTGGGAGCGCGCCCTTATGCAGAATGTCCCATTTCAAGTTTTCACATGTATAAAAATCTTTTGAAAAATAGCCGATCTACAAGCTCTGCTATTTTTCGAATGGCCAAAATGTATATAGGGCTGAAGTGGCTAAAATCTACAAAGTAACTAAAGTTTTCAAATAAATGTAGTGGAGTAAAAGTACAATATTTGGATCCGAGATGTAGTGGAGTAGAAGTGAAAGTATTGGAAATTGAAAGTACAAATACCTCAAAATTTTACTTAATTACAGCACTTAAGTAAATGCACTTTCCACCACTGATTCTGACCCAGTTCAACAACAACAGAGATGACTTCCGGGTTTATGCACTGCACAAGGTAGATGCCAAAGGGGGAGCATGTCCATATTTAGGCCCAGGCAGTAAATGGATTACAGCGCAGTAATCGGGAGACTGAATGAACAAAAGCTCTCACCTCGGGGCCCGATGGACAGAGTTGTACTTGTTCTCCGAGTATCAGTGGTGGACAAAGTACTTCTCAACCCCAGTACTTGTGTCAAAGTATGGATAGACCTGGTCAATTACTGTATTACTCAAGTGAAAGTTGAGTCTGTTTTTAGCCTGGGATCAATGTCATTTTTGGGTTTCTGATCCGGTCGGAACCTTTCGTCATCAGGTGGCCCGGAACCAACGACCGGAACCACCGGCACCGTGCATCTCCAAAATGATTCCCCTAAACTTTTGTTTAGTTTGGTATAATCGTTTCGTTTCTTTTGGTATAATAATCGTTTGGTATGTCCATTTTCTATTCTAAATCGTGGCGCGACTAGCGAGACTAAACCAGTGGCGTCAGTTCAGC
>NC_137615.1:21607221-21827221 GCF_963280865.1 Gymnoscopelus braueri
GGATGGAACATAATGGAACATAGGTGTGGAAAGTTTTGAGAGACAGGAGGAAAGGTTTCATTGGCCAAGTATATATCTACATATGCACATATTGGTAATTTGTCCTCTGTATTATTTAACCAATCATAATTATTAGGAGCAGTTGGCAGCTACTGAATATCATTTAGGGGTTCAGTGTCTTGCTCAAGGACACTGGGATGTGATGCCAAAGAGAGTCAGGATCGAGCCGGGAAACGTAGCCTCTGCCACCCCAGTGGATATAGACATACAGGCAGTGGTGGGAAAAGTACTCAGATTCTTTACTTAAGTAAAAGTACCAATACTGCAATATAGAAATACTCTGTTACAAGTAAAAGTCCAGAATTAAACATTTACTTGAGTAAAAGTACAAAAGTATTGGCATCAAAATGTACTTAAAAGTACCAAAAGTAAAAGTACTAAAATGTTTGAAAATAGCAGATCTACAAGCTCACAATGCGTCGCATCAAGATCGGCTATTTTCAAATAGCCTATGTATAAAATAGGGCTAAAGTGGTTAATGTATGTTTTATTAATATAATAACTTCTATCTGAAAAGTAACTGGTAGCTAAAGTTCTCAAATAATTGTAGTGGAGTAAAAGTACAATATTTGCCTCTGAGATGTAGTGGAGTAGAAGTAAAAGTACTGGAAATTGGAAATACTCAAGTAAAGTACAAATACCTCAAAATTGTACTCAAGGACAGTAGTTAAGTGAACGTACTTAGTTACTTTCCACCACTGCATACAGGGATTGTGTGATTGACCTGAGTGAGTCAGAAACAGAAGTACAAGAGTGGGGCGGGGGAGGCAAGAGAGAGAAAAGCACGAAAAGAAGAAGGAGACAGAGGAATCGTGAGTAACGGGACTGGATGTGCTGCAGTGCCTGCAGGCTTGTGGTCAGATGTTTGGGTTCAGAGCCTTATTGGAGCTGTTGAATGACGTCATGATCAACTGATATACTCTCACTAAAGACAAACACATCATGACACTATCTTATCTGGTTCTGCTCTGAGGAGAGTATCAGCATCAGGTTCTTCCTCAAGGTCATTATACGGCGGTCAAAGTGTTTGCCAACCGAACGCACTGCAGTTTGCCTTTAGGTACATTGATCGTGGCGTATTGACAGGACAGTGTTTGGACAGGATAGAGCATTGGTTCTCAAAGTGGGGTCCGGGGACCCCCAGGGGTACTTGAGGGGGTTCCAGGGGGTCCCCAGCTAAATGATGGATAGAAACTAAATGGACCCTTATGGGTCTGTAACTCTGAGAGTGTACAAATGGAACCAAATGGACCCTAACAGGTCCATTTGGTTCCATTTGTACACTCTCAGAGTTAAATTGACATAGATTTTACAATATAAATTGCCTTCCAAGTGATAGAAATGCCATTAAATCTTATGGGGGTCCCTGGCATATCTTTTGAAATGGGGGTCCGCGGGCTAATAAGTGTCAATTTGGGGGTCCTTGACATGAAAAAGTTTGAGAACCACTGGGATAGAGGGCACACAGACGTTAGCCTATAAGTACTGCAGGCTGAAATATGTTCTGATTACGCACCTTCCATTGTGAATCAATACCTACGAATGCTCCTTGTAGAGAGAAATACTGTAAATACTTACAGTGTCAGTGGTGGAAAAAGTACTCAAATGTTTTACTTAAGTAAAAGTATCAATACTGTAATGTAGATGTACTCTGAGTCTGCTACAAGTAAAAGTCCTGAAATCAAAATTTACTTGAGTAAAAGTACAAAAGTATTGGCATCAAAATGTACTTAAAGTACCAAAAGTAAAAGTACTAAAATGTTTGAAAATAGCAGATCTACAAGCTCACAACGCGTCGCGATGCGACACGTTGTGAGCTTGTAGATCGGCTATTTTCAAATAGCCTATGTATAAAATAGGGCTAAAGTGGTTAATGTATGTTTTATAATGTAATCATTTATATCTGCAAAGTAACTAGTAACTAAAGTTTTCAAATAATTGTAGTGGAGTAAAAGTACAATATTTGCCTCTGAGATGTAGTGGGGTAGAAGTAAAAGTATTGAAAATTGGAAATACTCAAGTAAAGTACAAATACCTCAAAATTGTACTTAATTACAGTACTTAAGTAAATGTACTTGTAGTTACTTTCCACCACTGTACACTGTACATTATTAATGATGTATTGCACATGTGTGTGTGTTTACCTCTTAGAATGCCATGGTGTCCTTCAAGGAGCTCTGTGGCCTGACCCCAGCAGCCAACATGAAGCAGTGTATCCTGACGGTGTCTACGTGGCTGATGAACAGCGAGAGAAGCCTGAGGGTGACAGTGGACCTCAGTGAGACCTACCCCACCATGGAAGCAGAGGGTCCTGTTCCAGAGCTACTGCGCAAAGTCCTCAATGCATACGACATGGTAAAGCATCCAGAACACGCAAATGAGTAGAGCCCAACCGATAGCAGAGTTTTGAGTCCGATGCTGATCATGGTTTTGGAGAGTCCAAGACCACCGATTACTAGGGGTGTGCCGATATATCGTCCCGCGATATATCGCGATACGTTTTCGTGACGATATGTATCGTTTTGGCATTTATTTATTTTTTAATTACTTTTTTTTTTTGCAATAATAATAATGCAAAAACTGAAGTATTTGTTTGCATTTGCTTTTTTCCCCCCCCATATATTTTCATAAGCTTTTTTTCCCCCCCATATATTTTCATAAGCTTTTTTTCCCCCCCATATATTTTCATAAGCTTTTTTTCCCCCCGTATATTTTCATAATAAAAAAGTGCCATATATTGTATCGATATCGTGAGCCCAATATCGTGTATCGTATCGTGAAATTAGTGTATCTACCGATTACCAACGTTTTGTAAGAAATTAAATAAAAAAGAGCACAACTCCCGACCCCCCCCCCCTCCCACACACAAACACACACACACACACACACACACACACACACACACACACCTACACAAAACTTCAGAAGCGCCTTATATATACTTAATGAGATTTGGACGATAATGCTCTCATATTGCTGTTTTTTATCATCCCGCTAAATACCTTCCCCCGGTTGGGACGGAGCACGATAAAATGCCAAACCACTCAACCATTGTAGTGTGATAACATTGCCTTCCCTGTGGTGCTGTGATAAGCACTTCCTGCTCTGTGCAGTGTTCCATGCTTAACTGTTTAGCTGATGTGCTCACATAAATAAATCAGGACAAGGGCCCGCTATACACTGTAAGATACTCAGTGTTCATTTAACTCAAACGGATACATGAACACTGAGGATTTTTCTGTGTATAGAGATGGTTAACTGGCTCCTTGCATATTTATTAGTTATAGCGTAGCCAGCATTTCACAAAGCACGGTGAGCCATGTTATAATTTAAACATTTGCCGTTTGAGAGTGGCTACTAATGAGATGTTTCTGCAATTTAATAACCGTATAACTTCCACTGTTCAATATCCTGGCTCGTGCCTCAGAACAAATAACACTGCATTTTCTTACTTTATATTCAGTACGACACAACAATAGCGGAGCTAAACACATTCTATACGGCAACCTATATAGCCTCTGCTGAGCTTGGGTCAGTAAGCTCGAATATTTATGTGTACGCTTTCCAAACCCTTATCCCCACTGGCGCACAGCCCCGCTCCACAGGAACAGAGGCTGCAGTGTGTGCGTCTGCATACGTACGGCTGAAGGACTGCGTGACCTAGCTGCCAACACCATGCACTATACTGTATAACGTCAGTATGTCTGCAGCCAACGTGTCCTCAGGCAGCCCCACGTGGGCTGCAGTCACTCAGGCATTCTGACCGTCCTGTGAAC
The DNA here is from genome assembly GCF_963280865.1 of Gymnoscopelus braueri. Lineage (NCBI taxonomy): Eukaryota > Metazoa > Chordata > Actinopteri > Myctophiformes > Myctophidae > Gymnoscopelus > Gymnoscopelus braueri. The sequence goes on from NC_137615.1 coordinate 21,611,058, forward strand.
TGAGCGTCAGCACATTGGAACTCTGCGGTCAGCCAGCCGCCCCAAGAGACCCAGGCTGGGCAAGTCGAACGGCAGGCAGCCCACAAACCTGCTTCAAGCACCAGAATGCTTGCGTGTGCGCGACGCTCGCTCGCTCACACAAACACACTCACACTCACACTCACACTCACATACACACTCACACATACACACACATACACACAGGTACTGTTGGCCAAGAGCATCGACTTCATTAAGTCTAATTTTGTCACGTCTCGCCAAAAATCTAACTTTTTATTTGATCGAAAATGTGTTATTTTCACCAAGTGACAGCATCATGCAAGAAAGTCTCTAAATGAGGCTTTTAAGCACCCTGTATACATCTATGACCTGGGTCTTCCAGGGGTCTGTACTTGGCCCCTCCTTTTTTCCCCCTCGACACCAAATCTCTTCGCCGAAAATAGCAATACAATCTCACTGTAGGCGGCGCGTCGTGAGCTTGTAGATCGGCTATTTTCCACAAATGTTCACCTATTTTCCACAAACGTTTGCCTGTTATGACATTCCCAGAGTAGGGATGATGGGGTTCATGTGATTAACCTCCTGACTACACCTGCTCCTCCTCAGTGTGTGGTGAGGAGGTTCAGAGACTAAACACAAGGGAGTGGGAGCAGGTTTGATTCTATGTAGGGCAGAAAATAGAAGAACCGCTGTTCTCCCACGTCTTATCTCTCTACGTATTTTTAGATGGCCTTTGCAGCAAATTGAAATGTTTATTTTGCGTTGTCGGCTGTGTGCTGTATTTTATTTATGCGACAACGTACGGTTAAACAACTATGCATAAAGAAGGACACTTAACATGGCCTGTGATCCCTGTATTCTCAAACCTCGTCACTTCCTTGTACTTTTGTCTATTACGTTTCTCAAGGAGAAATCATGAATTCATTTTACTTACTTACTCCTCTTCGTCCCCCTATGGGACAAAAGGCTTCAATGAGTTAATTAATTTTGACTCATTCCCTATTGGTATATCCTATGGGTGTTCCCCATGTATCCCAGTAGTGTGTCTGTTTTACCTTTACTTTCTGCCCTGATTTCCTGTGCATCCCACAGCAGATTGTGTATGTTTGACTTAACATACTCCAGCGGACAATGGCACAAACATAACCCACCCTGTGCTCTCTGTCCTTCAGATGATCCAGACCAGCAGAACGCTCATCGAGTCGGCCGATGTGGTCTACTGCAAGCTCACGCAAGCACAGCGGGCAGGTAAGCTCTGGAGAGAGAGAGAGAGAGAGAGAGAGAGAGAGAGAGAGAGAGAGAGAGAGAGAGAGAGAGAGAGAGAGAGAGAGAGAGAGAGAGAGAGAGAGAGAGAGAGAGAGAGAGAGAGAGAGAGAGAGAGAGAGAGAGAGAGAGAGAGAGAGAGAGAGAGAGAGAGAGAGAGAGAGGAGCCGTGCACGTGCAAACTTCACAGCTGCTCATGCACAGCAAAAGTTAGTAGTTATGTCTGTCTGCTACATTGGATCCATTGGAACACAGTTTAGTTTTTGGGCGGTGTAGCCGCCCCTATAAGTGGGGTTGGGACACCTCATTAGTACACCCTTCGCTGTACTGTGATTGGCTCATAATTAGTACACCCCTAGCATTAGTACACCCCTAGCTGTACTGTGATTGGCTGACTCTATTGGCTGACTCTATTCAGCACTGTGATTGGCTAGCGAGACACATGATGAAATCAATAACCTATAAATAGGACTATGCACTTTTAAAAAAAACACTTTTTTTTAAAGTGAGCTTCCATCACTGTGATGACCACTGTGATGACTACACCGCCCACTTCACACTGGGTGTGATTTTTCAATATCCTGAAAAGTAATGGGTTTGGACGTACATCAACAGTAAAGTATATAAGCTTTTAATCTCCTGTCTTGATAGATTGCACTCTATCAGGACAGGAGATGTATCAACCTGCAGGACTCAATCATCTGCCTCTTGTCCATGTGTATTCTATATGGTTCTAGAACAGCTCCGTCATCAGGCATCATTGGTGTCCTGTGTGATTCGTGTCGTCAGAATAGCCCATTCATCAGTGAGTCAGCCCAGGGTAGTCATCATGTCGTAGAGCAGGAGAATACAATCAGCCTCCCGGATAAAGAGCTGTCAGAGACGGGATCCAGGGAGCGTAAACATCCTTTCACAGAGGGATAGGCGAGAGCTGAAAGGGCTTGACGGCAGTGAAAGGATGGAGAAATGAAGGGCAGCGCCTAGGATGAAAGCAGCCTTGTGTCTATTGGATTTCCCGAATGAGAATTGTATAGTTTTTCAAGGTATTTGTGCCCATACAAAGAGGCTGGTGCACTGTGCTGAACATCATAAAATATGAAACATTATTGACACAGTAGGTTAGTATTATTTAGATAAAAGATTATGGGGGAAAAAAACGCATTATACAATAGCAGCAGTAGTAGCAGCAGCAGTAGCAGAGCTGAAGATAAATATTAAGGACAAAAAACTAAACAACTTAAGGACAGCATGAGGACACCAGGTTGAAAGTGGTCAAGTCTGTCAATTTAAAGCTGCAATTGTTAACTTTTTTCGTTACACACGTAATACAATGTCATTATAACCAATCTGTATGGTAGAGTATGTTAAGACAATATAACTAACAACTGCGGTGGTTGGAGGTGGTCTCCATGCTCTTCTATTGAGACATTTTGATCCGGTGGTGGTCGGGTAGGACCAGTACTGGTTGACAAGAGATATTGCATGAAACTTAAACGGAAATAGCTCACCAATAGGTAACGGATGTTACTGTACCTATTGGTCTTCGACCATTTACCTAAAATGGTCGAAGACAGCTGACGTAGTTAACCTACTATGCTAACCACAAGATAACATTAACCAACCAACAACCCACCGGGTTCTGCCTCGTCTCCTAGCAACGTGAGAGCATTTGAATGAAACCGCCTATAATTGACCATAATAAGATCATTAGTAGAAAAATGGCTCCAAATTGGGGGTCCTGTGGTTTGCTTTCTGCAGTCTGTCTTGCATTGAGCACTAATTGCTGCTCATCTGCCTAGCTTCTCTACCGCTCAATGGTAGCCCTCCTGCAGACTGAGCCAATTAGAATCAGAATATTCAGATCAGCAGAGGATGATTGATGACAAAATTGTTCATCATGCTTGTTTACCGCAGTCTAGCCCTGCAGGCAACGGTGGCCATAAGAACTGAAGACTAAGACAAATGAAAGATTATGTATAGGTCAGTTCATACTCAGGCAACGCAACTTCTGTTTCCTGTTACAGAAGTCAATGTAAACAAAGCCAGTGATTTATAGTTCATGCTTTGGCACATGGGACTGAGTTAGTCATTGGTGTAGTGTGGACGGTGTGTGTGTGTGTGTGAGCGCCAAGATGACGGCAGAAGTAAACGCTGGTGCTCCAGCCAAAATTCCATCTTAAAACACACCCGTCATAACTGCCGCCGTCAATGCAGGGAAGAAAGGTTACTAGTATGGATGTTACCAGATTGCTGTTTGCAATGTGCCTCATTGCGGTGATAAAGTCGGCCTTTAAAGCAGCTGTGTTCGACCCCTCGCCAAAACATCCAACGGGGAGAGAGAGCACCTGGACAACAATAGGCTACCCATTTGATTTGTATATGGACACCTGTTTTACATCCAAACTTATGAAATATCAGCCGTTGGAACGTATTATGGCCTTGGGATATAACTGTCAACTTATTGTCCTCGAGTCTGGGCCATGTTCACAAGCTTGTGCTCCGTGGACTGCAATTGGGAGGATTGCAAAAGACAAATGCAAAAAAGTTGGCTAAATACTGTTCTATCTAAGCTATCATAGGCAGTCTGTCTATCTGGAGAAGATGATGTTTCATATATCCTTGAGTAGCTAAGGGGGGAGAAGAAAAATAAATAAATAATCATCTGTCACTTTCTGTATAGTAAGTCATAAATGTGTTCTCTTTTTTCCTCTGTGTGTTAATAAGCATGTGCAGCAGTTGTATCTGGTTTGACCGTAATGTAACCTTCTTCTGTGTGTGTGTGTGTGTGTGTGTGTGTGTGTGTGTGTGTGTGTGTGTGTGTGTGTGTGTGTGTGTGTGTGTGTGTGTGTGTGTGTGTGTGTGTGTGTGTGTGTGTGTGTGTGTGTGTGTGTGTGTGTGTGTGTGTGTGTGTGTGTGTGTCTGTGCATCCTGGGTGTGCTGTTTGTGTTGTTTGTGTTTTGTAGTTACAGTATGTTTTAATTGTGAAGTGCCAAATGGATTGGCGATGAAAATGAGCTGTAAGCTAATTCTGGTAACCGGCAACAAATGGAAAGATTTATGTGTAACATTGTACATGATCCCTTACAAATAATACATAAGACTTGTTTTGTATATGAGGGAGAAAGAGACTGCAGAAAGAAACTAAGACGTCTGTCCCACGGACTTGTACCGATCCAGTGTGTCAGAGTAGATCAGGCGTATGCCCTGTCTCCCCATGGGGGAGAGCTGGATTCATGCTGTGCATTGTGTGCAATTCCCCTGGGATGGAGGCTGAATGTGGGGGCTTGAATAAAAGGGCACTCCCCTCTCCTTGGAGCAGGAAGCCACAGGAAGCTTCCTCTGTGCCGAACAGAGCCTAGACCCCACGCAGGCACAGCCACACACAGCTGTGTGTCAGTATTTTGATGTTGGAAGGGTGAAGGGTTAACTTATGTAAGACATCGGGGTAGGGAGCTGGAGTGACAGAAGAGATCCACAGCGGGCCTCAACTGCATGCCAAGCATACTGTAGCACTTCAACTAACACCCAATCTCCCCCCTCCCCTGCCCCCAATAAGACTCTGATATGCCTCGAATCCCAACCTCTGCTTAGAACCAGAATTAGAATCAACTTTATTGTCACAGCACAGGTTTACGGGTGTAAAACAGTGGGTGAAATTTGTTTTTGTGCACGTACCATCCTTTTTCCATAAAAAGAGAAATATATGAAGAGAGGGGCAGGGAGATCAAGTGGAAGAGAAATATCAATACCAAACAAACAATGTCTAATTACACATAGTATATCTATCCAGTGTGGTACCCGAGGTTGAGCATAAGGTGTGAGCGGATATATACTGTACATGATATAGATGTGCTTAGCTGCCATCTCTACTGTACGCACTGAATGTCTCATGCCTGCAGATCTAGACCCATGCTGTTGGACACAGAGGGTGTTTGTGTACTAAGAAGTCACGACTCACTCCTGAGTTATACTTAGCTGCACGCCGGCATTGCGCACCGAAAATAGCAGATCTACAAGTGTACAACGTGTTGCAGCGCGACACGTTGTAAGCTTGTAGATGTGCTATTACTTGTTTGTGACATGATACACAACCAAGTAGAACTCAGGCTTTAGGCGGAAAATATAAATGGGAAAATAGATACTGTTTTTTTTTCTTCCATCTGATCTGACGCAGTCCCAGATAGACACAGATGTCATTTGTCCCCAAGGCACTGGGGCAGAGGGACATGACTGTGTGTGTGTGTGTGTGTGTGTGTGTGTGTGTGTGTGTGTGTGTGTGTGTGCGTGTGCGTGTGCGTGTGCGTGCGTGTGCGTGCGTGTGCGTGCGTGCATGTGTGCGTTGCTCACATAATCCAAACTTTTAGACATAAGACACACGGTTGTGAACAAAATTGGTGTCCCCACTTTGATGCAAATGTGTGAAAGAGAGAAAGATGTGTTTGCAATGATAACTATTCTATCGAATATTAAAAAAGAATATAAGCAATATAGTACCTTGTGTGTCCCGCAGGTTAAATTCAGTTTAAGCTTCAGGTGATGGCTGCCCAGACTTCAAACATGTTGTTTGGGCCTGGATGCGAACATGGGACCTTCTGTCTCCCAGATGGCCTCTCAACCCATTCAGCTATGGCCGCATTGGGCTGCTAAGGGATGCGATGTACTGTTAGCAAAGAGAACTTGGAAAATGTGTCTCTTTGTGTCTGTCTGTCTGTCTGTCTGTCTGTCTGTCTGTCTGTCTGTCTGTGTACATGCATGTTTACGCGTGCGCATGTGCATCTGCTGCTCTTAGCTCAGTGCGTGAATTGGACTCTGATTGGACACTCACATGAGCCATTACGTCATCATCTTCGGCCGGTAGGTGTTTTAATGAAAAAAATGGAAAACATATATCTGTTTGCCTTTTAGGCTTTGTAAACAAAAATTGCACAGGACATATACGACAAATAGCTTGAAAAAATAAGATATATATTATAATTTTATGCTTTCATATTTGTTTTTAAATTATAGAAATATCAGATCTACAAGCTCACAACGTGTCACGGTCAACGTGTCACATCGTGACACGTTCTGAGCTTGTGGATCTGCTGTTGCCACTGTTTTTGAAAAAGCATGAAGATTTTTCAACAGATTAATTCATACGGATAAACGGAAATGATTCTGAAGATCATGCGAAAATGATCGCGACTATCTCAAATAAACTGCGATCAGAGGCGATGATGTAATTACTGTAACGGGCCTAACGGCCAATTGGAACAATGGCAAACGGAACTACAGCGCTAAAAAAACGCTTTGGCCCTGCTCCCCTGTCGTCTCCGTTACCATGGTTCTCATTTTGTCAACAGCCACACCCCTCCCCTCTGCTCCATTTATGCCCAATCATTATTGCAGCTAATCAGTTTAATTTGGCCAGTGGTGCTGACGTGTTGATGAGGATGGAGAGGTGCTGGATGAGCCCCACTCCGCCGGCCCCACCCCCGGGGACTATGGATGGCTCGCCATCACACACACCGCTAATGGGGGACCAGAACGACAGCTGGGATGCACACTTTGGCACCTCCAGCTGCTACTGATGGGCATGATTGTGCATGTGTGCGCGTGCGTTATTATGTTTGTATTTGCCGTATCTGTATGTACATGTTTGCTGTATTTGTGTGTCTGTATCTTTGTATTTTATGTATTTGTTTTATTTGTGTGTGCATGCATGTGCATTATTGGTTTGCGTCTGCATGGACATATAAGGACCACTTCACCCATGTTCAACCTATCTTCATATAATTGGTCCTTAATCCTCAGACACGATGTCACAGAGTTAACAAGCTCATGAAATGAGCAAACCTGCCCTTAAAGGAGTAGTTCACCCAAAAAATTACTTATTTTCTATCAATTTTCAATACACACCCCATGAAGCCTTGAATTCATGGAGATTTTTTTTGATGACCGGCGGAGGAAACTGAAAGAGTCTCCATTGAGTCTCCTACAAGAGAAAAGAAATCTCAATCAATTGAAGGCTTCGTTGGGTTTGTAGAAAATAAATAAGTCATTATTTGGGTGAACTACTCCTTTAAGGTGGACTGACTTAAGGTAGACCAGTAATTCTACACAGAGCTAATGTGACACCAACTCATAACCCCTGTCTCATCAAAGTCTCAACGAGGTGCAGTCACATTACTCATACCAATATCAAATATCTCCATTATACAACTATAAAGCAAAATGTTATATGGTTGGTTAATAATAGATAAATGTTTCATTGTTACTTCAACATTTAACACACAATTTGACATACATTGTGGGTGGTATTGGAAATGAATATGGTATTGAAACGCATATGACAGGGTTGGAGCATGAAAAACTAAAAAGACAGGCATTTAAATACGTTTTTGCATCTTCAAACGGATCAAAACTAGAGGAATAGCTACATAAATGTCTGGGAAAGTAACGTATGATCATATCTCAAGACAGAGAAGGTAGATTCGTAATGATTCGTAACAGATACTTTTGAGCTGCAGCAGATTTGGGTTCAACCCCAACCCCTATTACCCCTAAAAAACGAATTTTCCTTCAGGGTTAAGATTTTTCTAAATCTGACCACATGTAGACTAATTTCGATTGTTGCCATTTTGGAAAATGGGCAAAAAAACAAACACAGATTTTCTTGACACTCAAACCTAAATTGTTCTATAGACCCTTATCTTCAAAGTAGAAGTGAAAACAAAACTTTTGCATCAATTTGAAATGACTAGTAGGGGGGATATCTCTAAGATCCCTCTCTTTCTCGACTGTATTAGACTTTATCTTGCTCTTTCTTTTCATTCATTGTTAGCGCTCGCCATTTGAGCTGGAAAATCCCGCTCCCTATTGTTTGCAATAATGACACCCCGCTTGCGTTCTCCTTCTGTAACCCTTGAGAATAACCCTTGAATAAGTGAAGCTCCGCTCCGACTGTGGAGACTTCACCTCACACCCTCTCTCGTCCAACAAATTGCTTTCATCATTTCCGTTCGTCTGCTCTTTTTTTGTTCCGTAAAAGACAAAAACACAAAAGCAAATTGAGATTCCATTTGTTTTCATTATTTACTTAGGATTCAATCTATCATACTTACTCTTTCTCTCCACTGTCACTGCCTTTCTCTTCGTACTGTATTTGGAGGGATAGAAAATCGTTACCGCTGCAGTGGTCATTACATGCAATTCTAAGCCTTTTTTGTTGTTGTGTGTGTGCGTGCGTGCGCACAAGCAAGCGTGTGTGCATGTCTGTGCATGTCTCTTCCCTCTTGTCTAAGTCCAAGCACTGACAGCCCTGTGCTGTGTATCGCACAGTCCCCCCACCCCACACACACACACACACACACACACACACACACACACACACACACATACACACCATGTGATTCATTCTCCTCTGCATCTGCCATGGGGGCTAGATTTTGTTTAGGAACTCGAAATTTCACCCACATTAACCCATTAAGACCTGAGGCGGATTCTACAAATGACTTCTAAATCCTATTTATCAGTGGTTCTCAAACTTCATAAAAAAATGCCGCCGACCCCCATCTCAAAATGTTTTGACCTCCAGAAGCAAATATTTGAGTTAAAAATGTTTGCTTTAAAAATATTCAAAGATTTGCACACATTTTCAAGATTTTTCAAAAATAGCAGATCTACAGGCTCGATATACTGTACAAGCGCGGCTTGTATATCTACTATTTTTGAATAGCCAAAGTATAAAATCTAAAATGACGCAGATGCTTTCCCGGTTTCAATGGATTAAGTGACAGTAAGTAACAGCGAGTATGTAGCCCTGGGGGGGCAGCAATCCTTAATAATTTGAGAATTAAAAGCTGTGTGTGACAAGCCGTCTCCAGCTAATTCCATCTCTTCCAGCTCTACACCTGCCTCCCTCGCCAGTTCCACGCCAATATAGCCCACTGCTGCTCGGTTCTTCTCTGCACCAGCAGCAGCCCATTAACTGTGCCCCTATTACATGATGAGATCAGCCTAAACCGTGTTAACATAACTCTCTGGCTCTGAGATAGCCCTATTCTGCAATGCTGTCTATATTATCATTATAGAGGAATAGCAGGAAATGATGTTTTGGTCTTTATACTGGGTATAGTCTTCTGATGATGCAAGCTCGGTCACACAACGGTGTCGCTCAGCATGAGTCTCAAGCTATGCGACGCTTCACGTCAGTTTAGAGTGGCTCATCTCATCTCATCTGTGTCTTGGTAACTGGTGGAAATTGCTCACTCCCATGTGGGTGTGAGCAATTTCTTCACTCCCACAGGCCTGTTTTTGAACATATTGAATTTACTATTTGAAAATACTAATATGGAGTGTCAAATTTATAATTAGGTTGAATTAATGTTCACAAGGCAACATTTCCTTGCCCATATTTCAACAGTGCATCAAGCATGAGGCCGTTCACATAAAAGAATAAAACTGTAAGTACAGTAAGTAGTGCTACTGTTAGTATAGAAGAGGAGATTGAATAAGCAGGGAAGCCGGACCGCCTACTGAGAGCCGTGAAGAACAATTGTTGAGTTGTTAGATATTCTCAGTGGGGCTCTGGATATCAGCTCCGGATATCAATGAATATATTGAGAGACAACTAAATTGCTCTGCTTTTCCCTTAGTATGCTTATGAGTCATGGATGTACTGTAATGTCCTACATCATAAGCAATCCATTCTGTGTGTGTGTGTGTGTGTGTGTGTGTGTGTGTGTGTGTGTGTGTGTGTGTGTGTGTGTGTGTGTGTGTGTGTGTGTGTGTGTGTGTGTGTGTGTGTGTGTGTGTGTGTGTGTGTGTGTGTGTGTGTGTGTGTGTGTGTGTGGAGACAACGCAGTTAGAACAACAGCATAAAGGTTTCTTGTTGGAGTGGGAGGCAATGTACCTGCTGGGCTAGACAGAAATAGAGTGGCATAGTTTCACAACAAGTCCTCTTAAGTGGAGCATAGAACACATGGGGGGAGGAACATCTTGCATCTCAGGTGAGAGTTGCTATTTGGTATTCAGCTGTGTTGCTTACACATTACACTTTAGGGCAGGGATGTCAAACATACGGCCCGCGGGCCGGATCAGGCCCGCTAACTAGTTTAATCCGGCCCGCGAGATGATTTTGCAAAGCATTAAAAAAAAAAAAAAAAAAAAAAAAAATCATATTTTTTTTTTTTTTTTTTTTTGTGCCAAAAATATTTTAATTGTTTTTTGGCCAAGTCTACACCTGTAACCACACGTAACTTCCACTTTCCTCTTCTTCTTCCTCGTCTTTGTATTGGTATTGTTTGTGTTGGAGCGCCTCAGTGCGGCTGCAGAGTTCATGTGCAACCTCTTCCAGAGAGAGATAGAGACACTAGAAACTCTGCTGGAGACACAAAACAAACTGTGTAGACTTGCCCCTTTGAAATAAAATGTATTTTGGCACCAAAAAAAAAAAAAAGTTCTTAACGGTTATCGATTAATTAATCGGTAAGGCCTAACGGTAAACGGTTAATAGAATGTCTCCATTTGGCCATCCCTATTTGTGAAGTTTACATTTTCAGAATGTGCTTGTACTAACTAAGACTAAGTAAAGTAAACAAAGAAAACTATCTGAAGTTGTTGTTATTGTTATTATTAGTTATTATGCCATGATTTTACCGGTCCGGTACCGGTCCGGCCCTCTGGCCCTCTGGCCCTCCTCCATGTGGCCCCTGAGCTAAAATGAGTTTGCCATCCCTGCTTTAGGGTCTTGTGTATTGACCAAGGCAGGCTGAGACTATATACAGCCTCACAGGAGTGTGTTCTCAAAGCCACAAGGATTAGAGATGGTCTACTGAGACTAAATGAGCCAGGGCTTACTGTTAGATTAATTAGAGGCCAACCTTCATCGCGGAACCTCAATTTCACCCCCATTTGTAATGCCGCATGACGGCTGGTGAAAGCTGCCATTGTGGCTGCAGAGACAGTCATTGACGGTGCACCCAGATAACTGCAGGATATCTTTTACTTTGCAGACATTGCTTCGTGATTCTTCTTCGGGGGAATACAAATGTACTGATCTTGACCTTGCGCTGCACACTGTTCGATTCATTCATTTTCACATACTGAATGTCTGTGTTCTTTCCAGGGCTAGACTTTCATGAGGACCTGCACCGCATCGGAGCCAAGGAAGGCCTGAAGGGCCGAAAACTTCAGAAGGCCATGGAGAGCTATGCTTGGAACATCACTGTGCTCAAGGTTAGATCTGCCTCACTTACTGGATTAAATAGACTCACAGAATCACTCCAGCTACATCAGTTTTCACAAGGACATTTCAATGTTATTGATATGATTACAGTAGAAACAAAAAAACGAGCACACTCAGTCTGTATAATGCAATTTGCCGGGTGCACAGCTCACGAAGATTCACAACAAGAAAATAATAGCCAGCACCTATAACCTCTATGAAATAAAAGTACCAGAAGGACTTCGGAGTGCTGGCTATTATTTTCTTACAATGACTGAAAACAAAATTCAATCTGGTTTCTTGACACTTGAACCTAGATTGTTCTATAGACCCTTCTTCTTCAAAGCGGAAGCGAAAACTAAACTTTTGCATCAATTTGAAATGACTAGTAGGGGGTTATCTCTAAGATCCCTCTCTTTCTCGACTGTATCAGACTTTCTCTTGCTCTTTCTCTTTGCATTCATTGTTAGCGCTCGCCATTTGAGCCGGAAAATCCCACTCCCTATTGTTTGCAATAATGACACTTCGCTTGCGTTCTCCTTCTGTAACTTCGTAAGCACGGCTCACAAAGCTTCACAATAAGATAATAATAGCCAGCACTGCGCGTCCGTGTATGCTGTCCGCGCCTCTATGAATTAAAAGTACCAGAAGGGCTTCAGATTGCTGGCTATTATTTTCTTACAATGTTATTGATTGTTATCAGCAGGTGAGGTTGTATTAAATAGTGCCATCCCCAGTGGCCTAGCCAGGATTTTCATTTTGGGTGGGGGGCGGGGGGGGCTCAGCACGGGCCGATAGGCCTATGTCTATTGAAAAATAGCTATTGCACCGTAATACAAGCAATAGAAACGTGAATAAAATAGGCTATAATATGCAACAGGTAGGCATGGCTATTGCAGACAAATAATTAATTCTCAAAGAAGCACAATAGGTTAGACAGCATTACAGGCAGATAAATACGAACATGATGTCCTGCACAAATGATTGAGTCATGTCTAAATTGCGATTACAACAGCAAGCAAAGTTAACAAATCAAATAATGTTCAAACATATGCAACCAAAAGTCCACGTCCTCCTCCATCGATTATATCTAGGTATGCATGAGACAATGGGGCGGGCTTGCACTTTAAAATGCATGCAGTTTGTGATGCTCCAGCAGTGGACATGTTTGGAGGAGTTGTTGGGGGAAGGTGACTTGCTGCCCACGTGCCAGTCCATCATTCAGCTGTGGGGCAAGGGCTCAACTGGGCGGGCAGTTGCCCGCGTTGCCCAGCGCTGGCTACGCTTCTGGCCACCCCCCTCTGGACAAGTATTTTCACACTATACGATTGATGGCCGACAAGGGATCACACACCGCAAGAGTTCACCAGGATGCGATCCAGACCGATACATTTAGTTTTTTATTCCAATCTATATTACATTAGGCTACATTATATTATCGCACCACCGACGTCTGTCTGTTCACGAAAGGTTCCCGTGATATGTGCGCGAAAGCGAGACAGGACGCTAAAGATTTTCATTAAATAATTACATTACACTTACAATTGTCTCTTTGCGCCTCTCTCACACACACACACACACACACACACACAAAACCACACACACACACACACACACACACACACACACACACACACACACACACACACACACACACACACACACACACACACACACACACACACACACACAGAGAGAGAGAGAGAGCACACGAGTTCTAAATGTTTTCATAATAACACCAGCAGTAGCGCAGCGTGCCTGCTGATTCCTACGCGGTTTTATCAGCATATTCAAGTGAGATGCGTTGGTTTTGTCGTTGAGCGCCAAAAAAAGGTCCCCGACAGCATAATCGGACCAAATATCTTGCTGTGTGTAGTTGCCCTTAAGAAAGACTCTTGGGGCTAATTGCATTTGCTTCCTCTCTAATCCCTAAATCTCTTAATTAATACTCTCAGCTACGGTTTTATTTATGGGCTTAGCTAACTAACATGATAAGACATTATAGGATTGTGTACAGTTGTTTGTAGAAACACAGACTCTGGAGACGCCTGTGTGCATACAAGAGAAGATGACTTTAGGACGCTCTCAGCAATAAAGTATTGTCTTTGCCTGCCCATGATGCAGGCATGTGATGATAAGATAAGGTTACTCAGTGTATCCATGAGTCATCATAACCTCCAGGCTGAAGGCAGGGGCGGAGAGATCATGTTTTCAACGTGTGTGTGTGTGTGTGTGTGTGTGTGTGTGGGTGTGGGTGTGGGTGTGTGGCTAATCTCACAAACTACTACAGCGTCAAATGTGTTGTGCACGCTGCCAGTAGGCCAAATAACTTTGTTCCCAAATGTTGTTATACACGGTATTGTCACTGACAACTATGTTATTGTCTCCGCCAGGCCGAAAGGCATGGCGAGAGAGTATGTTTTCGCCCCTGTCCATCCGTGTGTCCGTCCGTCCGTCCGTCCGTCCGTCCGTCCGTCCGTCCGTCCGTCCGTCCGTCCGTCCGTCCGTCCGTCCGTCCGTCCGTCCGTCCGTCCGTCCGTCCGTCCTGTCTGTGTGTTACCACCAAATCTCCGGCACCGTAGGCCCGGTCGCTGCGAAACTGTGCACACACACTCCCTGGATGCCAATTCAGAACCTCTGCCTCAAATTTTTCACATGGGCCTGTTATAGCGCCACCAGGAGGCCGATTTGTGCAAACCCATTTTTTCCCATTACTCCTACAGTTTTTAACCAAACCTCATGCAAATCGGTACACAGTATCTCTATAGTCATGTGATCAACCCTGATCTGTCCGATTTCCCATATTCCATCCTCATTGGCTAAGGTTACCATCCAAAGTTTGCAGGATTGGTCCGTTTTGAACAAACTGCCTCAAATCATGAACGCAACTTGCCATTTGCATAAAATTGCACACGCACATTCCCACTAGGCCCAGGAAGAAATGGCACTTAAAACTTTTCACATCAGCCTCATGGTGGCGCTATAACAGGCCGATTTGCATTTTTAACTATAACTGCACCGATCTGCGTGAAACTTTGCACGCCTACTCCCTAGAGGCCAAGGAAAAACATCTGCACTGCATTTTTCACATTTGCTTTTTACAGCGCCACCAGGAGGCCGACTTATGTCAAATACATTTTTGGATATTAATCCTTCAGATTTTATCCAAACATCACACAAATCGGTACACAGTATCTTTATAGTCATGTGATCAAGACGCATCTGTCCGATATTTCATATTCCATCCTGATTGACTAAGGTTGACTTCCAAAGTTTGCAGGATTGGTCCGTTTTGAACAAAATGTCTGAAATCATGAACGCGGCGTGCGATTTCCGTGAAAATTTGCACGCACATTCCCACTAGGCCGAGGAAGAAATGCCACCCTTTTCACATTGGCCTATTATAGCGCCACCAGGAGGCCACAATAACTTACCTGACCTGGCGGAGACCTGTGCTCCGAGGAGCACTTTTTCTAGTTTTTTGTAATCTCACTCACTCGTCTCAGACTCACCATACCTCCAGGGTAAGGGATACATGTCCGCGAGGCTGTGGAGTGCAAATAACTAATTGGGCGCAAGCCGTTCCTCTGGCGTATGGGATCTACTGCTAATCCAAGACCTCTGTTTTACAATTTGTCAGAGAGAGGGAGAAAGAGAGGAACACCAACATTGTTATGGTGACGTGGTCTCATTGGTCAAGTTTATAAAGTTTGCTACCTGTCTCTACCACACAGCGCAGTGCACCGATGACATGCGTGCACGTGCATCGCACACAGACCAGGGCTGCCAACCCTCCTGGATTCTGCAGGAGTCTCCTTTACTTACGAAAGTGTATGCAATCATACAGAGATACTCACTTTTAAATAATGAAAGGATATTATTAAAGATGGGTCTTACATTGCTTCAGTCACCAAATCAATTTCTGTACGCCTACTTTTAGCGTTGAATGTACCCATCATTATCTAATGCTAGTAAAGCAAGCCTGATAAAAGTATCAAACTCCCAAAATTCACCAGAACACAGGAAATTACATCTACTGACGCCTGGGGAGTCTGTTCAGTGCCCCCAGCCTGTTGGCAGGCCTGACACAGACACAGAGGGAGACACAGAGACCGTAGCCTGGTAAACCATCCCGGTGGCGTGAATTCACATTATCATGTGTCTTCTGCAGACCGTTCCGGTCCCAAGCACTGGGTGGGCGTTTTGCAGAAACCAAAAAATGGAAGAGACAATCAGCGTCTGTCAATCACAGGGCCCTGAGCGAAGATGCTGATTAGCTCTGGTTTCTGCAACAACAACAAAAAATAAATGACCGGGATGGTTTACCAGGCTACAGAGACCACGTCGCTGCACCTAACTTAACACACCAGACAGAGATGCAATTTCACATTACTGTGTCAGACAGTGTCAGTATTAGCCTATTATTGGGACATGCCTGGTGGAGATTTGTGCTCCTCTGAGCGCCCCTTTCCAGTTATCTTTGGTATTTCTGGGATGAATAAAACACAACGTGGTGCTCAGTTAGGAGTGTACACTTCATTTGTAATTGCATGATAAGCCCACTAAGGACACCTACCGTTTGGGTACTTGGTTATAATATGCTTTCTTTTCTTTTCTTTTCTTTTCTTTTCTTTTCTTTTCTTTTCTTTTCTTTTCTTTTCTTTTCTTTTCTTTTCTTTTCTTTTCTTTTCTGGCTTAGCCACCAGGTGGGCTCAAATGATTTCGTGGAGTATAAACTAGAAAGTAATGTGACCAAACAGTTTCCCACTCTGTAGTTATCAGATTTGCTGTACTCTATTCCCCTTATCAGTTCCTCACATTGAATTGAATTATGTGTCCCTGCTGCTGCTGTGTCACATATAACTCGTCATAACATGTTTATTGTGTTCTGTTTTGTCACTCCCACTACCTTAGGGAGCCATGCTCTCAGTGGATTAAATAGTCTATTCTGTTCTATTGTACAGTAACTGGCTAGTTAGAGCACCGGTGGTCTTTCAACATATAGACTAATCCACAGAGCGCTGTCCTGTACGTGTTGCAATCATAACTGTGCAGTGTCAGATTCCTGTTGTGCATAAACTGCTCGCTTTACCCAAGTTAGGCCACATGATCACATTGGAAGTGTCAAATAATTATGAATTAATAATTTCAACCCTATTATACCGACAATGGACGACTTAAATGAGGGAAATGTTACATATCCCTCATTATATCATAATGTATCAAACATCACCCGATCTACTATGAACACGCGCGCGCGTATGCATGCACGCAAACACACGCACGCACGCACGCACAAGATGTTAACATGCCTCCTTAATTCTGTCGAGCTGACCTGTTGCACAATCTTTAATGTGCTCTTACAGTGAAGACATGTAATTAATGTTGGTTGTACACAGGTGACGGCACAGTGTTATATCATTTGATGGCAGCGCCAACTCTCCACATGTTAATATCTCATCAACCATTGCATAACGGTCTTCACCTGTAAATGAACCACTGTCCTTTCACTGACAGTGAAAGAGAAGTTCAATGAGTTTGTGTGTGTGTCACGTTACTTCTTGTCTCTGAAGTGAAGCCAGACTTTTTGGGGAGTTAGTTAGAATGTGTTGGTGGATGTGAGGGCACTCCGGATGCAAACAGTCATCTGACACCGCAATAATGATTGCGCAACTACAGGGCAGCGCTCTGTGGATTCGTCTGTATCTGCAATCTTCCTCTGATTATTTCTGTGGATCCTAAAATTCCTAGAATCAGTAAAGCTATTTTACACAGACCAAGGAACTGTGGTGGTCTCTCACTCTCTAGTTGTATAGAGGTGCAATAATGTTGTTCATCCTCCCGTCTGCACTGGTTTATTTCTCTCTCCCTTTATCTCCCTCTGCCACTCCTCAAACCTTTTGCTGCTGTCCACTTTAAAGCTATGGATACAGCTTTGCCGTCACTTTAAGTTTTCCTCTGTGTCGAGTCTGGGGCCTATTAGCAATAACCACTTATTTTCTCCCTCCATTTTGGACTCAACCTTTAGCCTCTGGAGCAGATTAGGTATCAATCCTTTCAAAGATCTCTATGATAGGGGTATTTTTTCTAGCTTCGGCTCTTTATATCTAAGAGTGTGCGCCGTTCAAATTTGTTCCATTATCTTCAGGTCCGTCACTTTGTGCATACGAAGTTTGAGTCCTTTCCCAGGCCCCCTCAAGAATCATTATGGGAGAGCCTTTTTAAGCTGTCACCTACTCAGAGGGGGCTTATATCTGAAAACACCATGACTTTGAACAGTGGCACAGTCTCCGAGACAAAGAGCAGATGGGGAGGGGAACTGGCAGATGACTGGTGAGAAGTGGCTTTAGATGTGTGTGCTCCTGTGATCCTGCCAAAGGTTGGGCACAGAGTCAGCTTTAGTAAAACTAAACTTAAAGCTTGCCTGATTCCGATCCCAAATGTTATCATTGTGGTAGTCTACAGGCAGACCTCTCACATGTGTTCTGGTCTTGCCCAGATTGTTTTTCTATTTTTGATGTATTCTCAACATTGTTCAATAACAGTTTATATACTCCCCATTATCTGCAGGAAATGTGATTGTTGGTGCTCCATTTTCTTTCTTTTCTTTTCTAAGAATAGGTCAGTGTAGAGAGACAGGAAAACAAGGGCAGAGAGAGAGAGATGAGACATGCAATGAAAAATGAGGTTGAGTTTGAACCCGGATCCTCGCACTTACAAGCAACATATGGTTTGTGCACTAACGGAGCCACCAGGCATCCCTGGTGCTCCATTTTCATCTCATCATCGCCTCGCCTACCCTATGAAATCAATTAGCACAGAGTGCAGAATCTCCCTTGGTAGATAGGATGAATGGAAGAGTGGCGTTTGAGATCATGTTTGTTACTAAAAATGTGCACTTAAGGATCATGGCTTGCGCACATCTATGTAATGTTATGTATGTACTGTGCTTTGCCTACGCAATGTTAATTCGACTCCGAGAGGGAGAAAAAGGACCAGGAATTAACACATTTTGCTGTGTAGCACTAACAACAGCATGCGAGGCAGCCAGATTATTATCTTAATTAAGATTTAGCACAATCTGTAGCACTGGGAGAATTAAATGCTTAAACACTGCAACAGGTGGACACACAAATCTAATCCCCCATGTCTTTTAGCATTTCAACCACCCTCTTTCTAACCACCCATTCACTTGCCAAACAAACGCACACACTATAATATCCATACTGCTTCGATCCCTAAACCCACCCACCCCTCCCCCACTCTCTTTCTCCATCCCCCTAATTGATCTGGAGGGATGGGCAGATTGGGCACACAGACTCCTCCTCGCCCTCTGTCTTAATCTGTGCATGACTCTGAACATTTGGTGAGAGCTTGTCGCCTATTTGCCAATGCTGGCAGCTTCACCTGTCAAGACCCCCCCCACCCCCCAGCCCCAGCTTTCTCTGCTGGAAGGTGAGGCAACAGAGAGGAGAGAAAGTGTGTGTGTGTGTGTGTGTGTGTGTGTGTGTGTGTGTGTGTGTGTGTGTGTGTGTGTGTGTGTGTGTGTGTGTGTGTGTGTGTGTGTGTGTGTGTGTGTGTGTGTGTGTGTGTGTGTGTGTGTGTGTGTGTGTGTGTGTGTGTGTGTGTGTGTGTGTGTGTGTGTGTGTGCGTGCGTGCGTGAAACTGAATACGTGTTTTTGTTCATTTCATATGCCGATGCCTTGAGTCGAATTAGCGCGCGAGACGGTGACGAAAGGCAATGCCAATGCTTAACTGGTAATCAACAGAAAATGGTGTATTCTTATAATATAATACTGTATACAGAAACACAAAAGGTTATGATAAAAAACAAAAAAAAACACCACATTATCCTTTTTACATGAGTACATTCCATTCTTTGTGGAACCGCTAACCACTTTAGTTTCTGGTAGACATTGATCTGCTCGCGTTGTGAATCACACAGCTGTTCGGAGCATTATTCACTGGACCCTGAGAATGTTCTAGAGACATGGGCTGTACTAGGTGTATTCCCCTCTATTCTCACCCAGACTATTCTCTTAGTCTGGGACTCGACATGGACTAGAGTTTGGTCAATAGATGAGAGCTCTAATGTTCATGGATTCTGTGTCTGGGTGAAAGGTCAAATGAAGATGGATCTCGGACCGGCTCTTGCTCCAATATTCCCGTCAATGCCCCTGTGTTCATTTAACTCTGAAGAGTGTAAAGTAGGGTCCATTTGGGTCCATCTTTACGTTCTTAGTGATAAATGAAAGCAGAGGACTGTGCTTTGTACCTTAAGCCTGGGTTATGCTTAGTTGTGTGTGGGTGTGTGGGTGTACCGAAAATAACGGATCTCCGGCACACAACGCGTCGTGCGGCGCATTGTCAGCTTGTAGGTGGGCTATTTTCAGTGCACGACCGGCGTGCAACTAAGTAATAAATCATTATTACCTTTAGGATAACCTGATGAATGCTGAAGGTGCGTAGACTGGCACATCTCCCTTTAAAACGTATTTAATAAAGCAGCATGGGCTGCATTTGACAGACAATCAAAAGAAAAGGAGTGGTTTTAATGAGGATTTAGCTATGGGATTTGCTGTCAACCCTGGCCAAGACTGGCCCCCTGTGGGTGGTCGTGTGCCAACTGCGAGTGGGAAACGCACAAGAATCCCAGGCCACCGTGATTTGGCCCTGGTACCACATGACAGTGCTCCTGCTGGCTTAGATTTGGGGCTGATGAGTCATATCTTACATAATTGTCTTTTCCGACAAATGACTTATTCATGGCTTTGTGTGGCGTGCTGTGGCAGTTAAGGTACAAGGCCACTTGCAATGCATCACCTGCGAGTGCCGTGGCACAAACATTCTGTGCTGGGCAGTGCCCTCGTCAAATCCTGAAATAGACCAATCTTGGCAGCCATCTGAACCAGAATTCTTCCCAAAAATCTGAATTATTTTGTATTGTCTGTATGGTATGTTTGCACATGAGAGGAATGTATCTCTTTGAGGTTGGTGCGCCTCACTGAATAACAAAAGTATTAAGAAATATTTGTGCAGTAAGTTGTCCAAAACAATTAGCAACAGAGAGAGACTGATATGGGCAACATGGGTAGATGGATAAATATGAATTATTGCACAATTTTGTATCTCTTGACGGAAGGTAGCTTTTTATTATTTTTTTTCTCTGTGCTGGAGCAGCACAGGTCTATGGATCCACAGATGTTCAATCAGCACTTAACTCCTCTTCACATTCAGTCTTCAGTCTGGTGCTCCTAATGTTAGAATACATCTGACAGAAACATCTGTCCGTTTTGCCCCTCGGCTGTATGGCCGGTGACTGCAAGTCAGACGAAGTCTGTGATGGATTTCAGCGGTAGTGGAAGGGAGACATACATCATAACGGATGAGTTGATGAATTGAATACATAGGACCACAATGGAAACCTTTAAGCGTCTTACTGTAGGCACATGCTGTTTACATTTCTGACTAATAAAGTATTCAATCAATCAAGTTGCTTAATGTTGCTTTGTGAAGAAGATTTTAGTGTAATGGTAGTGAGAAGGAGGTGGAGAAAGATACATTCAGATAAATGGGAGGGATTGTAGCAAGGATAAGCGAACATGAAAAGTTCTAAGTGGGTGTGAAATTGCAGGAAACATGTCAAGTCGTCTAGACTCTAGATAGGTTTGCATTATGGAAGATGGCAAACGGGAACGACGATGAAAAAAAGAATCACTTTTCTTTTCACAGAAGAATAACTGCCACGTAGTGATGGGCACATTTACAGCTCATAGAATAGGTAACACTGAGGACGATAATGGCATGGCTGTCATGGCCAGCTCGGCTTCTCCGACCGCCACCTCAGAGAGGAAGGCAGCCATGGAAACTGCCCAGACTGACTTTACGGCCCCATAAAGCAGGATGCCTGCCCTGACCACTTCCTCTCCATATGGCTGGGTTGCATCTGGTCTGTCCCTTAATGAAGAGTAGAAATATAGTGTAAGATTATCACCGCATGAGATCTCTATTTACCAGCTGACACACATGACCAACTGTCAAACTACCAGAAGGCTCACTCAACCAAAAGGTTTTATTGAACAGCTCTCTGCTGCCCTCTTCTGACAAATGTAAGTTATTGCATTGAGAATACAAGACTATTGGATCACCTACTCTAGATTATGTGTACTGGATGTTTATTTCCAGATGGGTGAGAGTGTAGAAATGTAACACTGCGTCCCTTTTCCGCTATAATTTTCATAAAACCACCAATGGTTGTATATTTGATGCAGCTGTTTGCTGCTTCTCTTTCTCTCTCTGTCCATCAGTCTCTCACTTCAACGTCTCCATTCCTCTGACTCTGTGTGTCTGTCTGTCTGTATCTGTCTCTTTCTTACGCTCTTTTTTTCTTCCCTCTCACTCAGGGCCAAGCAGACCTGCTGAAACATGCTAAGAGCGAGGCATTGGACACCCTGCGTCAGATCCACTGTGCAGCTCAGTCCTGTGGCCTCAGTAAGAACGGAGCAGCTTCCCCACAGCTACAGCACCAGCCTCCTCCTCCGCCTCCTCCCCCTCCTCCTCCTCCTCCTCCTCCTTACCAGCAACAGCCACAGCAAACCCAGCTACCGTCTCAGCCTCAAGTCCAGGTCCAGACCCAGGCTCACAACCAGGCCCTGGCCCATCCACAGCAGCCGCCCCTGCAGCACTCCCAACCTCAGTCTCAACCCCAAACATTACCTCAGGCATACCTTCATGTCCAGCCCCAGCCTCAGTCCCAGATTCCAGTTCCCCCACTGGCTCAAGCCGCCTCTCAGCCTGCGGCTTTCCTGCAGACCCAGCAGTTCCATCACCAGGCCCAGCAGCCCAAGGCCGCAGGTCCCCAGGAAACTGTTCCCGAGGAGCCGGTCGGTAACCATCCTGTTGGATCCTGCTGACCCGCAGCCTGTGCCCACAGAGCATCCCACCCGCTGAGAGACAGAGAGAGGCAGATGAAGGAAGAAGAGGAGAGGGAGAAGGCAAGCATGGCTGAAAGGGAGAGGCAGATCGAGGAAGTAAGGGAGAGAGTAAAGGAGATGATGGCCACAAAGAAAGCAAGGAGAGTTAGGAGCGAGACGCGTGTCTGAGGGCGATGTTTTTGTCGCGTCTGTGGCAAGAGCATGGCGGCCAAAGCAGAGAAGAGAAAAGACTGACCTCGCATTCCCCTCGCAAACAGCTCTAGAGCACTGGACCTTACAGACTGTAATACCTGTAGCTTGAAAGAGGAGGTAACTCCTATTTGAGCCAATAGGCTCTGGTCTCTTCTCTCTTCTCTGGTCTTTCGCTCTCTCTCGACTGGTTTGACCGTGAGTCTTTGTTCAGGCGTTGGACAGCCAGTCAGTGAGTCTCTAGTGTCTCTAGTCTCTCTCTCTGGGCGTTGGTGGTTACACAAAGTACTCTAGCTCTGTGGGTACAGGTTTTACTGCACATTGACATTTCATACCCGTAGATGTTTGCCGTTGGATTTCCCCAGAACTCCTTGGCATCAAGCTTTTGTTTCTTTGTGCTCACCCTTCACTTCCTGCCTTTTCCACGTGAGACGCATAACGTTACATGCAGAACTTTGCCCCTCTTCTCCACTGAGGCGGTCATTTTTAAGTGCACACAAGGTAGAGGAGACTGACACAACTTAGGTATCTGTGTAGCCATCGTACGTAGATGACCATTACAGTACAAATTGTGGAGCACACACAACACAACCTGCGAGTCTGAATGCTCTCTCGTTCAACCTTGCACATCTTCACAGTGTCATTCCGTAGGATTTGAGTTCATCTTAATGGTGATTTAAACTTAGTTGCATATAAAATCTGTAAGCTCACAACGCATCGTTGAGCGACACATTGTGAGCTTGTAGAATGGCAATTTTCGGTACGCAACCAAGTATAAATCAAGGCTTATACTCTTCACTCCTGGACTCTGTCCGTAGTGTTTCTTTATTTCCTTCCCAGGGGGTGTGTGTGTGTGTGCGTGATGTTGAGTTGAGTCAGTGTTTTGGTCCCCAGCGTGGAGCTAGTCCACGCTGAGTGGCAGAGTGTATACCAGCCAATCAAAACTAGAACATTCTACCCCTCCTTAGAAACCAAGGGTCCAGGGTCAATGTTCACATGGTACTGCTGTTAAACACCTACACAGAAAAAGAGGCAACGTAAATATAGATGTATATGTACGTATGTAAAATGTTTGAAGGAAACATGTATTGCTATTAATAATTCTTGCAGATACAAACAATAATATTATAATTGTTGTTAGTTATATTGATATCATTATTATTTTATAAAAACTTTACTTCTGCGTAAACAGCAAATTGATAACTATCTTTTAGTGGTGCAGATCAGGTGTGTACAAACTGGGATAGGAATTACGGGTTAGCACCGTCCACAACTTGGGGTGGGTGGGTTGGTAGGTCAAAGTTTCACTTCTAAGTGAGTGTGGATTCTGTTAGAGCTCTTTTAAGTGGCCCATTAAAACTGGCTTCATTGTTAATCCTGTCTCCTCTTTTTCTTTTCACTTATAATGTTTGTAGTTTCTCCATAAAATCTTGTATGAAGATGCTTGTACATATGGGAGCAATATAAATAATACTATTTGTGTACAACAGAACCTGTGGGTCACAATGGCGTTATGAGCCTCAAAAGATTGAGAACCACTGGTGTAGAATACACATGAACCCTCATTAGAATGTTTTTTGACTGAGACTCAAATTAGAAACAACGTGTCATTTTTTACTTTTGGCATCTGGCCACAAAGTAGTTGGTGAAAGTTCCAGAGAAGTGTCCTGGTGATGGATCCCTGTCAGGTAACTAATTAAGGGATGACAGACCAGACACAAACCCTTCAAATGAACAGAAACAGGAACATTATTTATGTGATGTTTGTGGTCACTTTGATGTCCAGGTAAACTTTGGCTGCTGTAGACAAATATTAAATCAGTGGTTGTGTGGTTTTCTGCAAGCTTCAATTGATTCATGGAATACTTTATTAACCAGTTTGAAAACAAGCCACGGGGGGCTTGTTTTCATTTCAGCATTTCAGCATTCATTTCAGCATTTTAGTTGTTGCTATATATATAGCATCAATATATATATACTGTAGAACTAGTTTTTAATTATTTTAATACATTTTTTTCCCTGAAACTTAGGTTAGGATTTAGAATCGGCCTCAGGTCTGTTTAATCACGCTTAAAAAATAGATTAACATGGGTGCTCATTTAATTATAACTTTGTTTTTATTTAAACATATTTGAAAGAAACATATTCAATATGAATTTGATTAATTTAATATGTAATATTTTGCCATGCAGACTTAGGCCACTAGTAAGTAAGGCTTGCATTTTGTAGGTTTTTATTTTCCATAATCATCTCTTCATTGTCATATTCTATATGCATGGCTTGTTTCACCAGAACAAGTTGCTTAACTTAGTGATATTTTTTGGTTAAAACAAAAACTGATATGAAAGGGCCTGGTCTTTAATTGGCACCTGCAGCTGTACCTCAGGGCTCTGGGTGGGGAGTATACTTTATCTTGACTTCTGAGCTAAATCAATAGACCAAATCATTATGACATCACCACAAACAAAAGGAAGCCTGCAGTGCATTGGAGCAGTATTATTAATTAACCTAACCTTCTAAACTAACCTTCTGCACCTAATTTCTGGAAGCACAGGATACTTATGATTGATTATTAGAAATATATTATTTAATTCTAAATATCAACAGGTTGACAAAGAGACCTAGCTAATGTTTAAAACAGGTGTTCCTTTCTCACAGGTGCTTATGGTAGGAACAAAAACAAAGTTCTGCTTGTGGTGATGCAGAGCCAGACTGCCTAGGGAGAAGAATACTGAGGCTCTGTGTCTTGTTTCGGGAAGAGGACAGAAGAGGGCGCTGAAGAGCCGTAGGGCCCCTGGCTTCACCCTATTTTATTTACTCCACTGCGCCCTCTACCGATATGGTCAATGGTCATTTAAATTGACCAGATCTGTAGAGGGCGCAGTGGAGTGAATAAATGAATTTCCATCTGGTGGACATATTTTATTTTCTGCCCAAAAGGTGTATTACATATACAGAGAGGGTGGGGTGCTGAGAGGTTTCCCACCATGGAGAATAGACTTTCAACAACACAAAACAGCATTTGTTTCGGTGAGTAGCGAAGTAGTTTTTTACTAAAGACTGGCAGAGCATTAGAGAGAACTCACTAGGACCAGGGAGGCTCCCCCCCAGCTGCCTGATTGATTGTCATGTGGGTATCCTACATTGGACTGCATGGTCTGGACTGGGACGGTTTTCAAACGTAAGTAGATTTTTTTCAAATATCTGCAAGTTTCCTAGGGGTTGTGGGCATCACTTCCTGTCGATTTGATTGGACTGGATTGGATTTGATGGGATTTGATTGGATCAAATTGACAGGAAGTTAGGGTTGCCACCTTTCAGAAAACGAAATAAGGGACTTTATTTTGGTTTTAGGGTTAGGATTAGGAATTATGTTATGTTATGTTATTTAATTCATATTTTTGCCTGATTTTACCAATTTATTATCACAAAAAACAATTTCTGCCTAATAAAATATTCAAACAAAATGGGTTTATACTAATGTATTTTGTGGATTATATTAGACAACAACTAGACGGTTAATTCCGCGGATTTGGGTACTTTATATTGTTTTTTTTGTTACTTTATTTCGGGTTTAGGGTTAGAGTTAGGGTTAGATTAGGGTTATGTTATTTAATTCATTTTTTTTTGCGGTTAATTTCATGGATTTTGGTACTTTATTTTCGTTTTTTTGTTACTTTAATTCGGGTTTAGGGTTAGGGTTATGTTGTTTAATTCTTATTTTTTCGATTGGGTGCCCCTGATTACTCAATAAAAATACCTTAAAATTATACTCGAGTACAGTACTTGAGTACATGTACTTAGTTACTTTCCACCACTCACTTTCACTGTCAGCGTTAGATTAAAATGACTTACTCACCTTCTGCAAAGATTGTCTTGGTTTCAGAGAGCAGATTTTTAGGGTTAGGTTAGGGTTATGTTATTTAATTATTTTGGGGGAGCCAGCCCCCCAAACTCCTGAAATACATAGAAATCTATGAAATCTAAATAAAACAATCTATGACGTTTATATTAAAAAGAGCTAGCCCCCCAAACCCCTAAAATACATAGAAATCTATGCATTTTGGAACAGTTACTATATATATAGTCAAGAAAGCGTTTAGTCATACTGTATGACTAAACGCTTTCTTGACTATATATATAGTAACTGTTCCAAAATGCATAGATTTCTATGTATTTTAGGGGTTTGGGGGGCTATACTTAAAGTTTAAAGTGCTTTATTTGCATTGAACATTGTAATAAATTGGCTGAACTATAGCCTCAACTTGAGCATAATACTGTATGCATATAAAGTGCTGTAAAAACAAAGCCTGGGAACACTTTTACTGAAAGAGGACAGTAATACAATGAAACACTTGTGTGACCCAAATTAAAAGATTAATAAAAAACAAAGTGCAAAGAAATCCTCCTTCCCTCAACCCTCTTAGCCAAAAAGTCATGGGTCCATCAGAAAGTGTTCGCACAGAACGTATCTTAGCAACGTGAAATCGCTAATTCTCATTGGTCGTGAGCTGCTGAGCGCACTCCCAGACAATGGGATCATATCTGGGAGTGCGCTCACCGCTCAGCAGCTCACGACCAATGAGAATTAGCGATTTCACGTCATACTAAAGTTGCCAAGTCTTCTTATTTCCCACAAAACTTTGGACAAATGTTGGCTTGTTTTTGTAGGTCGGCTGGCTCATTTCTCTCACTATACTTGGCAACACTGACTGACTTGCGGACAGCTGAGATCTGCACATTCCCAGTCACACAGCGGAGACGGAGAGAGAGACAGGACAGCACATCATTGCCCTGTCTTTCATATTTTATTATTGTTTTATCATTATTTATTTATTTATTATTTATCATTTTTCATTATAATTATTATATAAATTATGATTTTTTTCATAATGATTCCCCGACCTTAAAATACGGGGACAAAGTGCGTCCCTTATCAGTTCAATACGGAACGCGTCATTTAGTTTCCAATTACGGGACGATTCCGTATTTTACGGGACGGGTGGCAACCCTACAGGAAGTGATGCCCACAACGCCCAACTTGTGGATACAATCATAGTGGTATTTCACAGTTCACTTTATATGTGTTATTTTAACGTCTACTCAGGCTTTGGAGTGAACCCAGACAGTTTTTAAGTTGCTTGATTCATATATATTTTTTATTCAAACTTTTTCCTCCGGTGCGTTGTCCTCTTAACAAAACATTATTCATTTGGCAAGTGAAGGGTCCCACAGCCCACTCACTCACACACACATGACATGCCATATCAGACACCAGAACCAGGGACATATGTATGTTTGCAAATTGCAATGAGTCGAATATGGTTGCAATAGTTTTATATAGCAATTAAGGTTGTGTGTCTGATAAATCAAATATAGAAATATTGAATCAAACAGCTTAATAACTGTCTAGTGCACACAAAAGTCAGAGTAAACGTTATGACCAGAAGTGTTTTAAAGAGAAATAGCCTACCTTTAAGTGCCTCAAAGTTTCGGTAGTAAGGCCTACATAGCAATGTGTAACCTATTTTTTGTAAATATCACAATGACAATAATTATTTAAAAAATCACACCCAGTGTGAAGTGGGCGGTGTGGTCACAGTGGTCATCACAGTGATGGAAGTTCACTTAAAGAAAAGTAATATTGTGGACCAACCATTGTACACCCCTAACTTAAAAAAAACCATAAATGTGTTTTTTTTTAAGTGCATAGTCCTATTTATAGGGCTATGCACATGTGTCATGTTTCACTAGCCAATCACAGTCCTGAATAGACTGTGATTGGCCAATCACGGTGCAGGGTTAGGGGGGTACACTGGTGGCCAATCACAGCGCAGGGTTGGGGGGGTGCAATTACCAAACCTCACATATAGGGGCGGTTTCACCGCCCAAAAATAATCTGGTAGGGATGAGGGCTATCTGGGAGATTCATAATCATCTCTTCAAACGACTATTTAGGCCTATCTCTCTGTCTATCTGCCTTACTGAAACACCTGCATACAATGCTTTGTTGAACGCTATTACATTTAGGTTGTCATAGTTGTCTTTGATTTGATTTCGCTCAATGTAAAAACAATAAAAAAAAAAAAACAGTACACAAAATATAAAAAGAAAAGTGCCAGGAGGAGGCAAGAAGCCCAAAAGGGCTTATATGAGGCTTCTACCAATGTATAACAAATGACATGATTGCAGTATAAAAATGTAAAACATGATTGAAATACCTGATTATTATCCAGATTACTGATAATAATTAGCCAACATAGTTGACATATCAGATTTTACAGGATGTGAAATCCAACCAAGCAAACAGGGAATAGAGAAGAAAAAATTATAATAATGACAATAAATGTGTGATAATGGATGTGACATTGTGTGACCTGGACAATCAGAACATCCTTCAATTTGTTCTTGTATAAATGAAGTGAAGAAAGTTGTATACCAGTAGAGAACTTGTCCCAAAGTGTAGTAGGCCTACCTCTGTATTTAAGAGAAACTTTACCATGACTATTATACGTAAAAATGGGGGGAGGGGGGGGGGATTTGTAGCCTGGCTAGTGTTGTATTTGAGAATTTGAGAATTTGTTTGGAAGTAATTACTAAAAGGTTTGGGAATGGAGTTGGGGTATATTTAAACTTATAAATAAAAAGGCATATTTGACAAGTGTTGATCTGGTGGAAGACAGTAAATAGTTTTAGCTTTTTGAAAAGTGGAGCAGAGTGGTCAAGTCATTTTGAAAAAGTAACAGTTCTGACAAATCTTTTCTGAAGTAGGTAAATACTGTGGAGGTATAAATCATATGTTCTGGCCCAGACAATGTTGCAGTATGTTAAGTGTGGATAAATCAAGCTATAATATAATGTAAGCACAGTCCTGATTGACCAGGCCACTAATTTTCCTGATGACACCAAGCGATCTTTACCTGCCTATTATTATATAACTCGGTGGTTCTCAAAGTGGGGTCCAGGGACCCTCAGGGTTCCTTTAGGTTTAGGGGGTGTCAAATGATCCCTTACAGGTCTGTAACTCTGTGTGTACAAACACAAACTTGAAATTCAAAAGGTTGAAAACCACTGATTCTGAACCACTGACTATGTACTTATCTATCTACCCACAGTAACTGTTCTAACTGAAATATTAGAGCAATGATGACATCATTCCATGTAGCCTCCTCATGTGTACCTCCTCCAGAATATTGGACAAAGGATTTTTTAAATCCACCTCAACCCTTGCTTGAAGGTGATTATTTCAAAGCTGTAACTAATGCTAAACTCACTCTTAAATATACACTAAATCAATAAAAGTAAATATTAAAACAATATTTTTTTTTATTCCAGGAATAGGTGTCAAGAAGAATATTTGTCTTATACTATGCGCACAGAGGTTTGTGTGTGTGTGTGTGTGTGTGTGTGTGTGTGTGTGTGTGTGTGTGTGTGTGTGTGTGTGTGTGTGTGTGTGTGTGTGTGTGTGCCCGTACACGCGCGTGTGCGTGCTTGCATTTACTCTAACTTCTTAGCTTCTCTGATGTAAAACCACTCAATTTAGGCACTAAGACACGCATATTAATATCTTACATATACAGGAAGAGCAAAAAAACTGTGTTACGACTTGAAAGAGGGCTGAGGCTACTACCAAGAAGAATGCATTGAGGAGTAGAACGGAGGAGGGCGCAGAGAGAGAGGAGAGAGAGAGAGAGAGAGAGAGAGAGAGAGAGAGAGAGAGAGAGACAGAGAGAGAGAGAGAAAGAGAGAGAGAGAGAGAGAGAGAGAGAGAGAGAGAGAGAGAGAGAGAGAGAGAGAGTGCTCAGGAGGGTAGACTCACAAAGAAGAGGCAGATGGGAGCAGAGGACTGAGAGCAGAGGGATGCACCAGAGAGAAGCTTTCTTACAACAGGCAAAGCTGAGTGATGGTTCTCTTGAACGAAGGCAGAAGACCGTAGAAGAATTTCTATCTGACTCTTTGTTTTGAAAGTCTTGCCATTGTTGATTGACAACTATTACCTAGAAGCCATCCCTACCTGGCGCTGTGTGGAGGTCAGTTTCACCAGTGATCTCTTTCAGATTCTCTTGGGGGACGAAGTGACAAGAGTCTACAATATTCTCTTATTCCCCAGGCAAGATGCCTGTGATGAAAGGCCTCCTTGCCCCTCAGAACACCTTCCTGGACACCATTGCCAACCACTTTGATGGGACCCGTAAGTACTGTACACACTGCTGTACTTCCATTAGTAAGTCATTGCTCATTCACTCAGTGTACATGTTTTGGGAAAATGACAGAAAAGGGGGAGCATGTGTTAAAGTTGCCTGGAGTGTGTCTTTTACAACTTTAGAATGTATTTGAGCTACAGAATATCAAACAGCAATGGTTCTGCATCCACTGCAAGTAGCCTACAATTGAGGAAACGACTGAAAGAACAGACAGTAAAATCCCCAATGTTAATTTAACTCTGAGAGTGTAAGTACATTTGGTTACATTTGTACACTCTCTGAGCTACAAATGGATACATTAACACAGAGGATTTTACTGTGTAGTTCCAGGTAAAATGTGCAGCACAGTGGAGTATTCTTCAAGAAATGTGAGTTACAGACTACTTTCAAAATAAATTATTTATATCTCACATTTTGTACATTAGCCATATATGAACCCCTAAAGTCCCTATTCTGGGGAGAACAATCAGCGAAAATTGCACATCTACAAGCTCACAACGCATCGTGTTACAATGCGTTGTGTGCTTGTAGATAGCAGACAGAATAGAAATTGATGCCGCTAATTAATGTCTCAGTCTAATCTCACAAAATGTAAATCTAGCACAGGTCCCAGTATAAATCTGAGACCTGTTTTAGGCTGCCTGCCTTCTGACTTCTGACCCAGATGTGGAGAAAGACTGCTTGACCCAAAGTAATGCCTGTAGCCTAGAAATCTGGGCTGAGATGCAACAGGTCTGGGAAAGGGACTGAGGTTATATAGCTGTCATATTGCAAGAAGAGGTGTCAATTTGGCCCCGCTGTTGCTTGTGCTTGATTCATACTCCAAAATAGCAGATATACAAGCTCACAACACATTACTCAAAAGTGTGATGCTCCATTATTGTGATGCATACAATTGTAAAATGGCGGGTTATATTTCCCAGAGTGTAGAATACTGTGGTTTTGAATAATCCTAACTACCGTATTAGGAGCAGTGGAGAAGTGGGGTTAAGTGTCTTGCTATGGAACACTTCTGATTACCAGACAGCCTCTCTCTACCCACTCAGCTACGGGCGGCCCATCAAGAGGCTGCTGTGTGGAGAAGTGGTTCTCAACCTATACTGGATCAGGGGGGCTCACTTGAAAATCTTGAAAGCGTTTGTGTGGCCCACCCATCTGACCGAGCAGTCAGATGGGTGGGCCGTGTGCATTTTCAGATGTTTATTTTAATGATCAATCAATCGATTGTGTTCCGTAATATACTTCAAGTATCTATTTATCGGTATAACAATGAAAACCATATTTTTCCCCAATGTTTTAAAGAAGAATTCTGTGAATCTTTAGTTTTGCCGATTATTTGGGGTCCCACTTGCAGTATCCTTGCGGCCCACCAGTGGGCCCTGGCCCACAGGTTGAGAACCACTGGTGAGGAGCCTTCATTCTTCCTCTCTAGATCTCTAGCCACTACACAGCTGTGATAGGTTTGTATTCAGTAAGTTCGAGTTCATCGTCACCTGAATTTCAGTGCTGATTATTTTTCTTCTTTTCAAGTTCCTTTTTCCTTTTTCATCATACTTTTGCCATTTCACAATGTTCCCCTTTACTGATCCAATTCTATTGTTGAACTATTTTCTACTACCTTTTTCCATTTCCTGGAAAGTAATGTTTTTTGACGTAGGATACATGGTTCCCGCCCGACAGTGACGATATGAATTATGTGCAAAATCAGTATGAAGTCACTCCTCTCTCTCTCTCTCTCTCTCTCTCTCTCTCTTGCACGCACGCACGCACGCACGCACGCACGCACGCACGCACGCACGCACGCACGCACGCACGCACGCACGCACACACGCACGCACGCACGCACGCACGCACGCACGCACGCACGCACACACACACACACACACACACAGTGTGCAGCAGACAGGTCTGGGTGGGTGTACAGACAAAGAAGCTGAGTGAGTGGATTAAGGGGCTGTCTGAGAATAAATGACTTTGAGCAAGGACAAATTAAAACAAATTCAATATATATCGAATTTGTCACAATTTAACATGAACCCTAGCGTCCCTATTCTGTGCATGTCATACTAAGCGAACATTACGCAAAAATGACCAATCGACAAGCTCCCAATGCGTCCCAATGCGTTGAGGTTGTAGATTTGTCATTTGTGGACGGAAAAAAGGAGGGGACCAAGAATAGACCCCTGGGGGACCCTGTGCATAATAAAGGGTTTAACGATCTCTGTGGGGAAATGCAGGTTTAAAGTTTTGCTGTGAGGTTTATACCTTTTAGATAAGAAAATTGTTTACTAATACTTCATCAGTTCAGAACTTCTGTACTTGGTCTGCTCTTTTTCCCCCTCTACACCAAATTTCTTTGCCCGAAAATAGCAACGCGTTGTGAGCTTGTAGATCTGCGAATGTTCCCCCAGAATAAGGGGGACAATGATGATAAATGAATGAGCGCCCCTGGTGAGCAGATCTCCAACACATACTGACATGTGAGCAGGGAAGATAATTACAATGAATTATGTAGAGGCAAAGAGTCAATCAAATATTACCCATGAATCTTACTCAGCTATGCTCTTTGACATGTGTGGAGGGAAAAAAATCCCACTTAAATTATTAATCATCTCAATCACCAACTCCCAGCATAGGTTATTAATGACAGCTAAAGATATAATCCTGACATTTGGCCTAATACAGGTTAACATGAATTAATCATTGACTGAACGTTTAGATGTAAAGGGGTTGGAATTGTCACCACGTGGACACTATAGGGGTCAAAGTGAGGAGATTTTGTCACAGACTCTCCAATATCTCAGAAGATATAAGCCCACTGCATGTTTCAGCTCTTTGTTATGCACCATTCCTGCAGGTCTGCACCACTGTAATTGACCGTGTGGGCGTTATGCCTAATTTATATTCCGTTGTACGATGGTGTCCTGCGCCCAAAAAATAGCTGATCTACAAGCTCACAGCAGGTCCCATTGCAACACATTGTGAGCTTGTAGATTGGCTTTTCTTTGGCGCGGGACACCATCGTACGACTAAGTATACATCAGGCTTCAGAATTGCTGCTGCTTATCGACGCTTAGTATCTTTCTGCCAAAGATCATCTGTGAAACGACACCCTGCATCCCTTCAAAAGAGATGCATTTCATTGAATTGAAGCAGCTGTATTAAAGTACAAGGAAGAATGGAGCACGATAAAGATTGAGTCAAACTAGATAGAAATAAGCCAGCAACTAGTGACAAGCCTGAAAAGGTTAAAAAAAAACATGAAATAACTAAGAAAATAATTTCACCCACGCAATGAGTCCCACTCCTCACAGTGCAACCTTGAATATTAAAATGTACTGTAGCAACAAGTAGGCCTACTGGCAAAAAGATAGTCTTTAATCATCTTTTACATAACTGCACTATACTGAGGCAATTTGGGCTGGCATCGCACATGGTAATATTCTGTTATTCTGTTTGTATCTAACTAGAAGGTCGGGCCGCTACGCGGCCCTCCCGTCTAGTAGCCTGGCCCGCACATCGGAGACAGAGACAGAAGAGCGTGTAGACGTTCCTTGCAACACCGGTGCTTGTTTCTCGCACATGATTTGGCAACGCGCAAAACGAAAGCGAAACCTAACTGCAGCATGCAAACCGAAAGCGAAACCTAACTGCATCATGCAAACCAAAAGCGAAACCTAACATGCAACTGACAAACAGACAAACTGACAATTTCCCAGTTCGTTCCCAGGTACAGCAAGTTTGCCAATTGTAATATAGATACAATTTAAACCACATTTACAGACACACAAAGTCAATATAGTCTAATAAAGGCTGAGAGAGAGTTGATACAAATACTGTATTTCTTGTTCGCTGAAGTAAGCTAAGTGTAACAGTGTGGATTTGGCATTGCTAATAATGGGGGAGCTGACGGCTGATTGCACAGTATTTTCAGACTGGGATAATAACTGCCTCACTGTCTGTGGATTTACAGTATGCTACGAAACAAGTCCTCTACAGAGTGAACTCCTGAGTGTTAATTGTAGGATTTTACAGTGTGATGACCGTTGACGACGTTGAACACCCTCTAACCACATGAACCCTAGTATCCCAATTCTGGGCATGTCAAAAATGGGGATAACATTCGGCAACAGTCGAACATTTGCCCAAAATAGCAGATATTCACAACAGTGTCTTGTTATGAACTCACAACACTCATAATACGTAGAAACACATTGCAACACGTTATGAGTTTGTAGATTTGCTATTTTTCAGCAAAGAGATTTGGTGTTGAGGGGAAAAAAGGAGAGGACCAATTCTAGAGCCCTGGGGGCAGTGTTAATTTTGTTGACTAAGACTGAAAGAACAAAGGGATTCTACCGTTGCGCCTCACCTCAGGTGCGTCACAGGGGTAGGGACAACAGATGCAGAAGAGATCAACGCTGGAGCAACACGGACATTTTAAGCCTTTTATTATTTAGGTGCAAGTATACATTAACTGACGTTTCGGTCTTTCGACCTTCCTCGAGGAAGGTCGAAAGACCGAAACGTCAGTCAGTTGCTCCAGCGTTGATCTCTTCTAAGACTAAAAGACTACGATTTTGATATTTAGTCGACTAAGACTAGACTAAGAATAACCAATTTCAGATGACTAGAATAGGACTGACACTATAAATGGTGTGTTATTCAAAAGACTAAGACTAAGACTAAATCATAATTTGCTGTTAAAATTAACACTGCCTGGGAGACTGTTCAATGGGTTTAAGTGATTAAAATAGCAAAGCTTGGTTTGAGATCAGAATGTTTTGTCTTCCCAAACAAACGTAGTCTCCTTTTTCGTCTGGTAGGTAATATGTGTGTTTGTGACCACACATTTATAGTAAATTTCAGCAATGAATTGTCTTTACAAACAATTCTGTATCCCGACAAATTAAATCAATAATTGGATCAATTAGTGCCTACATTTGCACCTGACAAGGAACAGCATCATTGTAACCCCATAGATACAAATAGCAGCTTTACTGCACAAATTGCTATGGCAACACACACACAACGGGTAGATCATTTCTTAATTTAGCCATTGTCGTGACACATTTTGTCTGTGTATTTTCCTCAATATAAAGCCATGAAAGTCATCGAACTGCAGATTTCCTATCTTTTGGTATAATGAGCATTTCTCTTTCCTGAGTGGGAATGCAAATGTGTTATTTTTTTATTATTATTCAAAGACATGCCTAATTTATGTTCTTGCTCCGAAAATAGCATCGCGAATGTGACAGGTGAAAGGAGACACACATTGGCTAGTAAATGATGGCTGAGATGCATTGTTATTCACAACAGAGCCTTGGATGCAGCGCCCACATAGAGCCAATGCTTTACAAGGGATGGGCTGAAATGCATGGGGATGGTTCGGCACTTTGAAGATCGTGGCTGTGCAAATTGGGGTTGGATTATATTACGCACACAACATTGTTGTGTTATTTGATTGTTTGCTTCCCAGACAGAATAAATACATAAAATTACATAAATGATGGAACTTGAGATGAGGACATTTCTTTCAGCGTTATTACTGTCTGCTACAGTGCATTGGGCTGTTCTTATCATGCTTCTTCTGTCTGTCTGTCTGCCTGCCTGTCATCCTAGGAGAGATTTACAACACACACCGTGTGTGTTGACCTGAATGAAGCCTGTTTTAGCCTATTCTAAAGTAGTGTTTCAGACAGTGCAGGGTTCCATCCAGGACACAGCTGAGGACACAGCTATCCTGAGCTACCCACTCGCCATCAATTTGAATTATAACCATATATTTCTACAAACTTGGATGGAGAGATTAATGGCTAAAGCCTCATTTATACCTTGTCTGTGTTGCTAGCCAATTTTCATTAGATTTTCAAGTGGTTGATCAAGTATGAAGTAGCCTAGGCTTAATTATTTCTTTGACGCACAATCCTTCTGACAAGTGTAACTTAAGAGGCCATGGTAGAATGAAGGCTGCTGTGCTTCTTGTTAGAGTCTGGTCCAAGCATGAATAGATGTTTAATTGAATGTCCACTTGATTTAACCCATGACTCTTTTGCAGTGCTGGACAAAGAAGTACCCGAGTCTAAATATAGATAGTCCTGGTCAAATATTATTGACTAGTGAAAGTGAAAGTTGAGCTTTTAAAAATATGCTATTTTCACTCAATTTGAAATATGGCTTAAGTGGTTAATTCATAATTCATGTACTTTTTCCCTTCCTAGAAATACAGTAGAGTCAAAATTACAATATTTCATTTTGAACTGGTGGAGTGAAAGTCATACGTTTCAAAAAATACAAATATTCGAGAACAGATATTCAAAATATTTACTTATGTACTGTATTCAAGTAACTGTACTTCATTACTGTCACCTAAGAATCCATCTAAAGAGAGTCTCTACATCTGTGCATGCGACAAGCTGAATCTCCCTTTCAAGCCAGACTTCTCTACAAAGATGTCTCTAATGGCAAACTGTAAGATTCTAGCTTTTCTCAGAATGTAAAAGAAAGGAAAGCATTACTCTCTCACAAACACGCTAACTTGTGGGCGAGTGTACGGTTATGTAATCACGACTTATTGAAGCTCTGGTAACATACGGTATATTACCACCACCACCACCACTACTGAGTTGTCATGGAAACACGAATGTTGCTTGAGTCCACATGATGTTTTTATCTTGGGGCATTATGGGCTTTAGACATCAATCTCCTGTATAAATAATGCACGCAGATATTATGACTACGTCCACCCAGCAGGAGGATAGCATTTACGTTATGCCTTATGATGTAGTTAGACCGCTTCAATGATGTGTGAAGTGCTGAAAGAAGGATCAATACCGTACGTTAGGTATCACACCACCAAATGTCAAGATCAGCCTGTCTCATGAGTCAGCCTGCAAAATAGTGTCTGTAATTAGTAACCAACGTTTCGCAGGATTAGCAGCATTAAAATCTCTAGCCTGGCGTTGCCAGACTGATCACGTGGGATCACTCACACATTCTCATCTGTGAGTGATCCCGAGTGATCGATCTGGCTATAAAATCTCTGTCGAACCTGCCATATATTCAATGAGGAAATATTGGAAGAAATAAACAGAAAACTAAATATATTGTAAGTTGCTGATGACACGAATTTGTAGTCTCCAGGGCTAGGACCAGGCTTAAGGTTGTTTTTTTTTGCCCCAGGGTTTTGGGTATCTTCCTCTCTTTTTCCATGGATCGTCTGGATCGTGTTTTTTTTGTAATTGTTGCATAATGCTTTGGCTGCTGACACGAGCAGACAGCAGTCCTATTCAATGCTGTTGAAGGTTGAAGATCCTTTGTCAGTATCTGCCACTGGAAAAAAAATTATGTAGGGACTGAGTGAATAAAAAGACCTCTTGGTTCTCCAGGCATGCAGTCAACTTAAATTCAATCCAACTAGATTGTAAGGGCTGGCCATGGGAGTCTGGGACCCATTCTGTGGGTGGGTTTGATTCACCTATGTGTGATTGCACTCACATACCCATCACAACACCCATCCTTTAGAATACTGCTATAACTGCCAAGGTTGAAGGTTCAAAGGTGTGTGACACAAGGATTCACTTTTGTGATAATTGGAAGATTCCAAGGCGTGGTCTTTGTCATTGTCACCTTCAGGGGAGATGACTCATACTGTAGTTGGTCTATGTTGGATACAGTGTGTCAGGCACTGACAACACACACGTGACACAAACACATGCAGGTATAGGATGGTAGCTACACCATACTCAAAATGGAGGGAGGCCACTTCTTCTGAACTAATATAATATCTGAAGCTATGTTTTGTTGAATGATTGGAAGTTGTATACAGTACATGCGGCACACTTTACATCTACACTACATACAGCAGGCAGGCAAGGATGCCTGACATATGCACATACATAACCATTTAGAAATGTGCCAGATTTTGTCAATACTTTGCAATATTGCTATGCTTGTGACACGACGGCTGATGTCAGGACAGACTATTGCCTTTTGTTCTTAAATATCATATTATCCAACAGGTTTACAGTAGGTTTTCTAGCTACTGTATGTCACTTTATTTATTTATGTCATTTTGATTCTTAAAGTGTCAACATATCAGTATATGTCAATTGACCACTGTCAGTTTACATCTGAAGTAATGTCAAGTAAAGTAATAGTACTTCAAAATTGCACACAGTACTTGAGTAAATGTGCTTAGTTACTTTCCACCACTGAACCTCAGTCCTTTCATGTCCTTTTCCTTCACAGACAGTAACTTTCTGCTGGGAAACGCCCACGGCCGCCATGGCTACCCCATCGTGTATTGCTCAGATGGGTTCTGCGAGCTGACGGGCTTTGCTAGGACAGAGGTGATGCAGAAGAACTGCACGTGTCGCTTCCTGCACGGGGGCGAGACCTGTGAGAGGGTCACCGAGCAAGTGGACAAGGCTCTGGAGGGTCAACAGGAGTACCAGGGACATGTCCGCTTCTATAGGAAGAATGGTGAGGAGAGACAAACCTATTCATATGAACACACATGTTTATATGACACGCACACACGCGCAGCCGCGCACGCACGCATGCGCGCGCGCACACACGCGCACACACACACACACACACACACACACACACACACACACACACACACACACACACACACACACACACACACACACACACACACACACACACACACACACACACACACACACACACACACACATACACACAGTGGAGAGGTGAAGGACGGAGGAACAAGCCCAACATTTCTCTATGTACAGTATGAATGTATACATGTATGAATCTATTAATGTATAAATGTATAAATGTATGAATGTATGAATGCCTGAATGCCTGAATGCCTGAATGCCTCCCTGTCTATATGACACGCTTTCATATGCACACGTGAATTACCTCAATTTAATCATGTATTTTTCATTATTCTCAGGAAATCCGTTCTGGTGTCTCCTGGACATTGTACCAATTAAGAATGAGAAAGGCGAGGTGGTTCTGTTCCTGTTCTCTTTTAAAGATGTCAGTGAATCCTATGGGAAAGGCCACCACAACAGCAAGAAGAGAGATGGTGAGCTTATTGCGGCTGCATGTATCCTACTGTAGCTATCCCAGCCCCAGCGAAGGGCATTAGTGAAGGGCATTAGTAGTGCAGCCTGAAACACCAATCGAAAAAAAACATCAAAAACTGTTCCTGATAACATTTTAGGAAATATGCAGTTGTTCAACATTGATTAATTTCACAGCTAGTTTTTAAAGTTAAAGTCATTCTGTGTAACTTTTTTCAATTAAACAAAAGTTGTGTTTGATCTAATATTTCACTGGTATATTTTTCACAATAATTATAATTGGTTCTAGTTAGCGAAACTGTCAGTCAGTGAAATGACCAAAAATGACCCTCTGGAGTTGGGACCCTGCAGTGGCCCCGGCTTGCAGTAATATGTACTTGACAATCTTTTTATCTATGTTTTTATTTGTTTTAATACTTATATTTTATACTATTTAAATGCATCTTGTATTTCCTCCTTCTAACCGTTGTTGAGAGCTCCTAATTAAAATGCCTACAAATGGCAATAAAGCACTTGAACTGAACTTGAACTTCAAGTCATCATGGTCTCCAACTAAACATTTAGCTTAAATGTAAGTGTAATGAGCTATCATTACAGTGTGTACTGTGTCCTTTATTTCAAACAGGCATGTCAGACGATTCCCGCCAAAACAGGAAAAGCAACCGATCCCGTTTTTCCCATGCCCAAGAGAGGGGGAGGACGGTTCTGTACCAGCTGACCAACATGTTCTCTAAGAGAAGCAAAGGGAAGCTCACTAATGTGAGTCTCTGTGGATTAAAGAGCACTGGCTCTGTTGTCTCCACCATGTTATAGCTATGAATTACTTATGATGACAAAGCATTAGCGAATGAGATTTGGCAAGTCTTCATAATCACGAAAGACCTGTGAGCATTTGCTCTAATAGCTAAACTGACAGGTTTAAAAAAATTGATTATTCTAATTAACTGGAAACCAATGGATAACTATTATACTGTGTTGTATAAATAGTACAAATACTGTACTCTTATTGTACGTAGCCAGATGTTCAGAGATCTCTGCCTACTGATACATCTGAGGAAATCTATATCATTCATTGAATGGGTTTGGAATTGGATGGCAGAGTAAACCAGCGCTAACAAACCTACACCCACTGATTTGAAAATAACAAACCTACACCCACTGATTTGAAAATAACAAACCTACACCCACTGATTTGAAAATAACAAACCTACGCCCACTTATTATGAAAATAACAAACCTACGCCCACTGATTTGAAAATAACAAACTTACACCCACTGATTTGAAAATAACAAACCTACACCCACTGATTTGAAAATAACAAACCTACACCCACTGATTTGAAAATAACAAGCCTACACCCACTGATTTGAAAATAACAAACCTACGCCCACTGATTTGAAAATAACAAACCTACGCCCACTGATTTGAAAATAACAAACCTACGCCCACTGATTTGAAAGTAACAAACCTACACCCACTGATTTGAAAATAACAAACCTACGC
This sequence comes from Gymnoscopelus braueri, assembly GCF_963280865.1. NCBI lineage: Eukaryota > Metazoa > Chordata > Actinopteri > Myctophiformes > Myctophidae > Gymnoscopelus > Gymnoscopelus braueri. The sequence continues at coordinate 21,652,421 of NC_137615.1, forward strand.
CCACTGATTTGAAAATCAATTCTGATTCCGTCATAATATGAAGGACCATCCTAAATTCTTTGCATTGGTTCTGCGTTGTTGTTATTGTTTCCACCCATTTTTAGGTCATTCATTGAATTTAGATGTCACCAGACGTATCAGTTAGTTTGACTATGCAAGACTAGTAGATATACAGTAATGCACACCTTAAATAATGAAATCATAGGAATCAGCAGGCTTATGGCAACACTTATGTGTCTGTACTGTCAAAATTGTGGCCGTAGCGACAATTTAGAAATTTGGGGGAATCTTGACATGTGTCTGTGTCTGTGTAACCAACTGTCTCGGATTTCACATCTTTGCCTAGTGCTGCTGTAAATCTTTTAAGATGTCTCTTAGTCGCCATTGTACATTCTTCTATCCACCATCTGTTACAAACTTCCTTCTTGCCCCACAAAATTTAGAGCACCTGCAATATCTGATCAATACCTGTCAATATGATATTATCCATATTATACACTTAAAACCCTCCCTTTGAAATATGAATACCTCACCCTTGAAATATGAAAAATAACCATGAACCCCAGTCAGCCATCAACAGAGTAAGTGGAAAACCCTGTGTAGTAGTGATGAGCGGGCCGACCCGTAACCCGCGGGTCCCGCGGGTCAACCCGCGGCGCGGGTGGTCGAGTCAGGATTTCAGAGGCAATTATGCGGGCTGCGGGTGAGCGGGTCAGCCGCTCACACACAAAAAAAAAAACTATTTTGAACAACATGCTTGTTTATTTAGCCCATGACAATGTTGTGCTACTGTAGACATTTAAAGCGACTTTGGTTACTTAAAAGAGCGCTATATAATATATATATGTATTCCCACCGTGGGTTGCGGGGCGGGTTGAGCCATAGATTTATATATGGGTTCGCGGGGCGGATTGAGGCGGGTTGGGTTCCGTGGCGTGGCGTGGCGGGGCGGGGCGGGGCGGGGCACACACACACACACACACACACACACACACACACACACACACACACACACACACACACACACACACACACACACACACACACACACACACACACACACACACACACACACACACACGTATGTATATGTATGTATGTATGTATGTATGTATGAATGTATTCGTCTGTCTTTCTGTCTGTCTGTCTGTCTGTCTGTCTGTGTCTTCTTCGTTTGTCAATCTATTATGGGAGCTACAAGGGGGGTCTGTGGTTTGAGGAAGTGAGGGGAGGAGGGGGGTGGAGGATTTTATGACTCAGCCCCCAGTCATAGTTCAATTATGGCCTGTCAACCTGTGAGTCAGGAGGTCATAATTTATTCACTTCCTGTCAATCAAATTCACATGCTCACACGCAATGTACTGTATATGGTCAGAAACATGTTTTTATATTTTTCATTAATTAATTAATGCAGATCTACAAGCTTGTACCTTGTAGATTTGCTATTGTTATAATTTTTTTCAACTGTTTGCCTATAATGACATGGCCAAAATAGGTATTGAAAGTGATTAAAGTCTCTCTGTGGGTTTTATAAATATTTAATGCATGAAAAGACCTTTTGACTAAATAATAACTACATTGGATCCATTGGAACACAGGTATTTTTTTCCATTTCCTGAAAAGTAACAGTTTGGGACATAAAGATTTCCACCTGACAGCGACAATATATCCTGTGCTGTATGTCTTCATACAGAGAGAAAGGTTGAATGGTTAGATTGGTAAAGAAATAAATTGCCATCCATCCAGTCAGTCAGTCAGTCAGTCAGTCAGTCAGTCAGTCAGAGCTGTTCCTTGGCAGAAGTAGGCCTATTACTTACTGGAGCTTTTCCATCCAGACAAATGCAAAAAAATTGGTTATTGACAGCACCACCACGACAGCCTCTGTCTACATAGTTGGTGATCACCTTGGAAAAATCGTGATTCCTTTGACAAAGAAAATTATTTTCTTTGTCAAAGGACCACCACGACAGCCTCTGTCCACATAGTTGGTGATCACCTTGGAAAAATCGTGATTCCTTTGACAAAGGAAAGGATTTTCGGGCATGCTTATCTAACTGAAGCCATTGAGACACAATGAACATGAGGTACATGAGCAGAGGAATGCCCTTGCCCTTCATCTTTCAACGTGCAATCTAATGTGAAGGTCTGGATGGATTGCTTTTATGATTCATGTCTGCTCTCTCCTCCCTTTGTCAGAGTGTGTTCCAGAAGCCCACTCTGCCGGAGTACAAGGTGGCCGCTGTAAAGAAGTCACGCTTCATCCTGCTCCACTACAGCATCTCCAAGGCCTTGTGGGACTGGCTAATCCTGCTGGCGACCTTCTACGTCGCAGTCACTGTGCCTTACGATGTCTGTTTTGTCAGTCACGATGAAGACGGTGACCCTGAAAGTGCCAGTCGCGGCACTTTAGGCAGTGACATCGCAGTGGAGATACTGTTTATACTTGGTACGACACAATTCAACCGCTGTTGACTTCCATTATAAAAGATACATATTTAAACAAACATATGAAACATAATGTGAAACAAATTGAATCATGTTGATCTCGAGATCCACATGGCTTCATGTGGCTCTCGGACTTCGTGTGGCCAGCCTGTGACATCATCTATCCTATGACATATCTATGATGTATGACTCCACATTTGGGCAAGGTTTCAGCCTGATACAAGCCCCATTGATTAGTTTCCATTATAAAATGTTAGATGTCAATATAAAACATACGTGGAAAGGAAAATACATTTGGCACTGATCGGTCCAGCGGTTTGCTCCAGACACACAGACACCCATAGACAGACCAACCCTCTAATACACTGTTTCCCAGGGTCAGTCGAGACCCATTTTTGGGTGTCGACAGACCCATTTTTATGGGTCGCGTGTAAATGAATAAAATAAATACTTTTAAGAAGTAGTGAAAATAGCAGACCTACAAGCTCACAACGCGTTGTGATGCCATACGTTGTGTGTGACGTTATCCAGACACAGACAGACAAGGCAAGACAGACAGACCCATTTCTAGACGGCTCGCCTCCTACAGATCCACTCAAAATAATCTACTTTAAGATGCTACAGCGTGTCTCCACACCAACAGTGCTATAAAGAGAAACCAATAACCAACCTGATGTGTTATAATTATATATATCAGTGCAACTGTGATGGTTGCCGTGGCAATGGATAATAAATGACTATACACCCTATATATATCCCACCTGTCCTCACCCACGCTGGGCGTCTCTGTTGCCCCAGCTTACGGATCATAACTAGAGCATTCTTACGTCGTCCCACTTTCAGCTTCCAGAGGCGTGTGATAGCACAGCTGTCATCGGGCTCTGGTTCCGTCTATCAATAACTTTGTCTGGTGACAATTATGCACAGTGAAATGCCTGAGAAGATTTCTTTTTTTGAAGTATGAACGTACTACAAAATGATATTTTTAGATTTTATAGTTCTACATTAGTTTTGTTTAAAGATGTACTTCCACAAACTAAATGCCTTTTCGCCTACAGACATATTTTTCAGTAATCAAACACATTTATTTGTAAATAGATAATACATTTAGCATTGACTCTAATGGAGGGTAAGGATAGCTACTTTTAGTAATTACATCACTGTAATTCCTTTACATCTAATCTGAAATTTCAGGTGTGCTTTAGCTTAGGTATAATTCTGGCATCAATTCATGTCACCTCAATTCATATCAATTATTGATAGTCCTTGTTAAATATCTCTATGTACATGGTTAAATTCTCAGTATTAATTTATCCATTGTAACTCTGAGATTGTACGAATGGATGAATGTACACTCTGAGTATTTTACTGTGTATATTTTCACTGTTCATATTCAGATATCGTCCTGAATTTCCGGACCACCTATGTGAGCCAGTCGGGTCAGGTGGTCTACGATGCCCGCTCCATCTGCCTGCATTACTGCACCTCCTGGTTCTTTATAGATCTGATCGCTGCACTACCCTTTGACCTGCTTTATGCCTTCAACATTACAGTGGTGAGATTTTTCTCTCTCTCTCTCTCTGTGTGTGTGTGTGTGTGTGTGTGTGTGTGTGTGTGTGTGTGTGTGTGTGTGTGTGCGTGTGCGTGTGTGAGACTGTCTGTTTCTGGATGTGTTCATCATCGTATCTTCGATGCTGTGTCAGAGAGACGTAGACTTCTATCTCTATACTGTCTTTCTCTCCAAATGTAGGTCTCTTTATTTACATGCCCTGTCCACAAGAAAAGATAACTAAATTCCTGGATTTTGCTTAACCATTTTGGGTAAAATAAGATAATAAAGGAGAAGAAGAAAAACAAAACAAAACAAAAAGATTCTGTGAGCTTGTTGATCAGCTATTTTCTAAAGAATGTATAGACTTTTTTGTTGTTCAGTGGCAGCCCTTGAGTCATGAATATAGTAGCCAGTAGATCTCTCAAGTAGAATAGTCTTCCTTTTTTCTTCTCTATATGCAACTACATGTTCACCTGTACCGTGTATTCTGTGCTCTCGTTCCAGGCCTCTCTAATGCACTTGTTGAAGACAGTGCGTCTACTGCGGCTCCTGCGCTTGTTGCAGAAGCTGGACCGCTACTCACAGTACAGCGCTGTGGTCTTGACCCTGCTGATGTCTGTGTTTGCACTGCTGGCCCATTGGATGGCGTGCGTCTGGTATGTCATCGGACGCAAGCAGATAGAGAGCACTGACCCTGTCACGTGGGACATAGGTGAGAACATGCACAAGCGTGTGTGTGCGTGTGTGCATGTGTGTGTGCGTTGTGTGCGTGCGTTTGTGTGACCACACTGACCACACCACACAGTGTCTCAACAAACTCAACTCAACAATAAACAATTACATTCTCAAGTTTGCAATAAAATCCTGACTGCAAGTTGAGCCCCCTAAATACAACCTTGCCCTCTGGTATACCCGTCACAACATTGATTCATACTGCTTTCTGCACAATAATCAAGAACAGGAATCTGTTGCACATATATGAGTAGCTGCCCTGCCTTCAAGGGACTCTATACATTACACACATAAATACAGCAATCAAATCACATTGTGGATTTGATTGCTTAAGAACTGCGCCGTGCCACTGGACAACAAATGCATTTCCATATTAACAAAACTGTTCAAACACGCTGATTTGCCTTATCAATATATGTAACAATTCATTTCATTATATTATTAAGAGCTCTACAAATACTCTGAATGTGATCATGGTTAATGGTCCACCAAAACGTTTTTTATTCTAGAAACTAGATGTTCTTTTGACATCCACATGGATACTTCAGCTGAAAAATATTGATTGATTGTTGCGCATGTGTGTGTAGATTTGTACACTCTGAGTTAAGTTGACACCAAGGTTTGTACCGTGCACATGTTCCTGTGTGTTCCTGTGACAGCTTTTACACGCCAGAAAAATATCACTTTTCCAGGAGCAACAGCCCCTTGCAGCTAATTGGAATGGCCCCGCACTACACACCTCTAGCCAAGCATGAATGCATCAGCAGCGCTTGAACCTCTTTGGTTCTCCTTAGCTCCCCTGCTGCCACCTCCACCCGCTTCCGTGGCAGCCCAGGAAGTTCAGGTCACAGAGTAATGGCCATAGAGCAATGCCCCCCACTGCACGTGTGAATCCAATTTATTCCCGCTAACACACAAAAAGACTCTCTACAGGCCATGGAGCGGCGGGTGATCAGTTAAGCCTGAAAAGACACACTGAAAAAGCAAGCTTTCTGTCGATGGCTTTACGATGCAGTGGTGGAAGCAGTACTCCAGATTTTTTACCTGAGTGCAAACAGCAATACCACTATATAAAAATACTCTGTTACAAGTAAAAGGCCTGTATTCAAAATTGTACTTTGGTAAAAGTACAAAAGCATTGGCATCAATATATACTTACTATACATTTCTAAATGTGTCTAACTTAAAAGAAAAATGCAGATCGGTTATTTTTCTGTATCCATATAAGCATAAAAAAAGTTTCATAAATAAATAAAATAGGGCTTATGTGGATAATGTCTGTTTTGTAATAATAAACCTACAAAGTCAAAAGCACAATATTCTCTGAGAGGTAGTGGAGTAAAGAAGTACATACATTTTTTTTGTTTTATATACAGGTAAAGTAAAAGTACCTCTTAATTGTACTTAAGTACAGTACTCAAGTAAAGTTACTGTCCACCATTGTTTTACTGACCCCCACCCATCTCTCTCTCTCTGGGGGATCTCATTTTAAATAAGCCTTTGTGCTTTTATGAGCGATCCAGTTTAGAGGACCTTTGTATTGTGAATTGTACTTCCATGTACTGTTTCCATGTCTTTTCTAAATATAGTATTCAATCAATCAATCAATCTCTCTCTCTCTCTCTGTCTCTCCCCTGGTCCACAAGGCTGGCTCCAGGAGCTGGGTAAGCGCCTGGAGACCCCGTACATCAACAGCACCGTGGGGGGTCCCTCCATGCCCAGTGCGTACATCGCCTCGCTCTATTTCACTCTCAGCAGCCTCACCAGTGTGGGTTTTGGCAACGTGTGCGCCAACACCGACGCGGAGAAAGTCTTCTCCATCTGCATCATGCTCATGGGTGGTGAGTTCATCAGAAACTGTTGACGCTCCTTCTTGTGACTCATTTGCTGACTAAAAACAAACTGAGAGAGTGTACAAATGGAACCAAATGGACCCTGACGTGACGTGTCCAATCCAATCGGTTCCATTTCTACACGCTCAGAGTTAAATTAAAGCTGCAATCCATAACTTTGTTCGTGCAAATAACACATTATTTTAACCAATCTGATAGAGTAGGTTATTTAACGCACGCACGCACATGCGCACGCACATGCGCACGCACGCACGCACGCACGCACGCACGCACGCACGCACGCACGCACGCACGCACGCACGCACGCACGCACGCACGCACGCACGCACGCACGCACGCACGCACGCACGCACGCACGCACGCACGCACGCACGCACGCACGCACGCACGCGCACGCACACACACACACACACACACGCACACACACACACACACACACACTATTTGTTTTCTCTCTGCTCTTCTATTGAGTAAAATAGTAATATATCCTGTGGTTGAGGAGGACTGGTTGAATCCTGGGTAGGATATAAAATGTATGGATTGCAGCCAGTAGTGTAAAGTAACTAAGTACATTTACTCAAGTACAATTTCAAGGTACTTTTACTGTGCTTGAGTATATCCATTTGTTTTAATACTTAATACTGTACAGTATGGTATTGTACTTTTTACTTGACTACATTTATTTGACAGCTGTACTTACTGGTTAATTTGCAGATTTAACTCTCAGGATTTTACAGTGTACTTTAGCCAGAGAAACTACCGAGCTCCAAATGATGTTTCTGCTCCCCTGTCCCACCTTTAGCCCTGATGCACGCGGTGGTCTTCGGTAATGTAACGGCCATCATCCAGCGCATGTACTCTAGACGCTCACTCTACCATACAAGAATGAAGGACCTCAAGGACTTCATCCGCGTGCATCGCCTGCCTCAACTGCTAAAGCAGCGGATGTTGGAATATTTCCAGGCCACCTGGTCCGTGAACAATGGCATCAATGCCAATGAGGTTGGTGAACTGAAGAAGTGACTGTTTAACCTCATGAACCCTAGCGACCCTATAATTCTGGGCACGTCATAAAAGGCGAAAGTACACAAACACTTGGCGAAAACAGACAAACATTTGGTGAAAATAGCAGACAGCTACAAGCTCACAATGCATCGCAACACGGGGCTTGTAGATCAGGTATGGTTGCTATTCGACATACAACTAAGTACATAGGGTTTATATGGATAGAATATTGTATTCATAGACCTTTTACAAGCCTGTCAGGCAAGTGCCACCTTCTCTCATGTTCAGTCTTCTGTAAAACACATGTTTAACGGTCTGTATTAGCTGTTTACACATTGTGTGGACTGTCAGTAGGCTACAGTGTCAATTATTGGTGTTTGAGTGGTTGCTAGAATCCATAGTCAGAAACTTGATTACTAAAATATAAGACAGTGTCTTACTGTAACTAGGCTTAGAAGTTTAAAATGAAGGACTATGGCACCAAACGCAGTATCAGTCCGATAGGAGCAGCACCCTGTCTAATTATATGGATAAGAGTGGGAAAAGAGTGAATAGTGAATACTCATTAACACTCTCACCATCCCTGGCTGCAGAGAATGTATTCACTGTTGAAGCTAAGAGACAGTCAATGAGTGTGAGGGTGTGACAGTCAACACATGCTGCCTTTAGCATCTTGTATCTGTTTTTACTGTGCAACCTTGCATGTCATGTCAGTGCAACTCTTTCCCTCCCTCTCTCTTTTTCTCCCTCTCTCTCTCCCTGTCTCTCTCTCTCTGTCTCTCTCTATCTGTCTGTCTGTCTGTCTGTCTGTCTCTCTCTGTCTCTCTCTATGATCGCACCTTGGTCTGACGTCACACAACAAAAACTGTTGCCTAACAATGCTGGTTTTATATAGATGTCTTCCCCCTCCAGATGTATTGTAAAGATATGGTTGTCACTTTCCCATAATATGCTTTCAAAATAGTAATGCCTTGGGTGAAAAAAATATGTATTCATTTTGTCGTTGATCATTTATCATATGAAGTGTTATAATATATCTGTATATTTTGGTGTTATTCTCATCTCTTACTCCATACTAGGCACTGTATTTTGTAGGATAAAAATCTATGCATGGTTTTTCTAATTACATGTCACTTCCTTTTGAAAATTGAAAATTGAAATCCTCCAAACATTTGGACAGAATTTGCAGAAATGAGAAACTATTCATCTGTAGAAACGACAACCACGTCAGGTCAAACATGTTTTTCAGGAACGCACCAAGACAGTAGACCGTGTAGACAAGTACACCTGATGATATCCATTCTCTATTAAGTGTGAAAATATGTCATCAACGTAATGAGACACTGACTATGTCAACAGAGAGAGGCACATATTTTGTGTCAGCTCTTAACAACTCTCTTTCTAGACTCTAGAAAAAGAGACTAGAAAGAGACCTCTCTAGAATCTAAAGTGCATCCTATAGACATTTGCCTTGTTCAGACTGATGAGGTCTTTCAACTCCTCTCTCTTAGCTGCTGCATGACTTCCCAGATGAGCTACGAGCAGACATTGCCATGCACTTAAATAAGGACATTCTGCAGCTGCCTGTATTTGAGCGAGCCAGCAGGGGGTGTCTGCGCTCTCTCTCCCTGCACGTCAAGACCTCTTTCTGTGCACCTGGGGAGTACCTCATTCGTCAGGGAGATGCCCTGCAAGCCAATTACTTTGTCTGCTCCGGATCCCTGGAAGTGTTGAAGGACGGCATGGTTCTTGCTATCCTGGGTTAGTGCATGCTGGGCAGTGGGTCTGCAACATCTTGCCTCAGTTTCGGGTTTTTGTCTTCAATCCATTGTAACCCTTCTGCTTTTTACCTGATCTGTGCAGGCAAAGGTGATCTAATTGGGGCTGACCTACCAGGGAATGATCAAGTGATTAAGACCAATGCAGATGTGAAGGCTTTGACCTACTGTGACTTGCAGTACATCAGTATTAGGGCTCTGCAGGAGGTCCTGGGGCTCTACCCAGAGTATGGCAGCCGCTTCAACTCAGACATCCACCACAACCTCACATACAACCTGCGAGAAGGCAGTGATGCTGAAGTAAGACATGTGCAATTTCATAGGTTAAATCAATAAAATGTTATGTTATATAACATTATATATATACATTTTTTGGGGGATGTGCAGGAGTTTTATATATATATATATATATATATATATATATATATATATATATATATATATATATATATATATATAACACTATAATAACTCCTGCACATCCCTAAAAAAATGTAGGAGGTGCAAGTCTAGGCAGCAGCCATATTAACTGTAAAAAAGGATGGACCTTCCATAAGGAAGGGACTGCACACTCCAGAGAATATACATAGAGAGAGAGTTTGTGAAATATAAGCTGCAGATGCTTCTAGTTATATGTTACCATATACTTTGCGAACACAGTTGTGTATATCTGCTAACTTTGATGATATATCTATAGGGACGAACAAGACTTTCCAGATCTCCCAGGCTGTCTCAGGTATTTCTGCCTCACAGAGCTATTTATTTAGTACATTTGACACATTCACCAATCTACATAATCTATGTCACAATTCAACAATGGGTATAACAATGCAAAGCTGTAAAGGATTATAATGTTTCGAGGTGCAAGCTATAATATTTCAGACTTGTAGCACTTGTGTATGTATTCAGGCCTGATCATTTTGAATACATTAGTCAGTTCTCTGATATAATGGAAGAAGTTCTATGATAAAAGACATTACAAGATTGTACGATTTTTGTGTATAAATAGTCACCTACTGTAAGTGGCTGCAGCCGTGGCAGTAAAGTGCACTGGTGGCAATAAAGTGCAATAAGGTGCATATTCTAAAGCGCAGTACAATACTGAAAAATAGCTGTAAATATAAGAAATGGCAATACAAAATATTAAGGGAATCTGCACAGTCCGTAAACTATAGTCCTGTTACCGTTTGTCACTTTTTCAAGTTCAGGAGTCTTATTCCCTGTTTACATATAAGATAGCGATCTGATTCTGAAAGCACTTATTTGACTAACATAATTTCCTTCAATAATCCTTTTAACTAAGACATAATGAACAATGTTTCTCTCTCCCCAGGATCGGCTTGGAATGGATCACAAACTACCCTTCATTGTTGAGGCGGACAAGGTGGAACACGGGGAAGACATGGGCCACTGGCTTCCAAGGAGCCAGTGGCACCACCAACCCAGCCTCAGCACCAACCAGTTGGGGGAAGAGCTTCACCACATCCATGCCCTCCGCCCTCGATCACCCGTTCAGGGATGTAGAGGCCGTAGCCCATCTCCCCAGCCACTCAACACTGACAATCTCTTGTCCGCTCCATTACCCACTCTTCTACATGACACAGACTTGAGCCATAGACCAGCCAAACTGCTCATCCCATCCGTACATTGTGTCACTCCTCTAGACTTGAGCCCCAGGTAATCTATTCCAATCAGTTTTATTCAGATATTAATTGGTTTTCAGATCGCTCTATAATAATGTAACTCTTATTCCTGTCTCTTCCAGGGTTGTGGATGGAATTGAAGATAATGAGCATGCGTTTCATTTTAATGTGGAGCAGAGTGAGGCAAAGACTAATGGAAAAGGTATTTCATTCACAGGCTTCGTGGTGCATCGGTGGTGGCTGCTATTACTTGTAACAATGAAAATATTGATCAAAAGGATATCTCAGGTTTTTGTGACCCAAAATTGTGTGTGTGTGTGTGTGTGTGGGGGGGGGGGGGTTCTTCTACATGTAGCCCCTGTACTGTATGTCTCAAATACCTAGGAGCATTGCACTACTTACTGCTTAGGTCAAGGCAACTCATCTCAGATTTGTATTATTGTCTCCGCCAGGCCGAAAGGCATGGCGAGAGAGTATGTTTTTCCCCCTGTCCGTCCGTCCGTGTGTGTGTGTGTGTGTGTGTGTGTGTGTGTGTCCGTCCGTGTGTCCGTCATTCTGTCATTTTGTGTACAGCTAATCTCCGGCACCGATGGCTTGATCGCAACGAAACTGTGCACACACACTCCCTGGATGACAGAGCAGAACCTCTGCCCCAAATTTTTCAAATTAGCCTTTTATAGCGCCACCAGGAGGCCGCTTTTTGCAAAACACACTTCTTGACAGTACTCCTACAGATTTTATCCAAACATCACGCAAATCAGTACACAGTATCTCTATAGTCATGTGATCAACACGGATCTGTCCAATTTTCCATATTTCATCCTGATTGGCTAAGGTTGGCTTCCAAAGTTTGCAGGATTGCTCCGTTTTCAACAAAATGCCTCAAATCATGAACGCAGCTTGCGATTTCCGTGAGATTTCACACGCACATTCCCACTAGGCCGAGGAAGAAATGCCACTTGAAAATGTTCAAATCAGCCTCATGGTGGCGCTATAAATGGACGATTTATGTTTTTACCTATAACTGCACCGATCTGCATGAAACTTTGCACGCACACTCCCTAGAGGCCAAGGAAAAACAACTGACCTGCATTTTTCACATTTGCCTTTCATAGCGCCACCAGGAGGCCGACTTATGTAAAACACATTCTTTGATATTAAGCCTTCAGAATTTATCCAAATTTCACGCACATCGGTACACTTGATCTCTATAGTCATGTGATCACGATGATGTGATCACGATGGATCTTTTAAAATTTTCATATTCCATCCTGATTGGCTAACATTGACATCTAAAGTTTGCAGGAGTGGCCCGTTTTGAACAAAATGCCACAAATCATGAATGGAGCGTCCGATTGCGACACTTTGCACGCACATTCGCACTACATTGAAGAACAAATGCCACCCTTTTAACATTGCCCTATTATAGCGCCACCATGAGGCCAATTTTGCAACACTTTTCTTTTTTATATTACTCCTACAAATTCAAACATCATGCAAATCGGTACACATATAGTCAAGTGATCAAGATGGTTCCATCCAATTTTTCATATTCCATCCTGATTGGCTAATTCCGAACATTGCTGCCCCACAATAACCTACCTGACCTGGCGGAGACCTGTGCTCCGAGGAGCACTTTTTCTAGTTCATAAATCTTTCACACAGATCCAAATATTAGTTGGAAAATGTTTTTGTTCCCAGTGAAACCCATTTGCCTACCACAAGTATCAGACACTAGGCTACTAGGCTATTAAAAATAAGCAACATTCATTTTTATTTAACTTACTTAAAGTTAACTTACTTAACTTACAGCCATACTTTGTGTTCTACACCCTTTGATAGACCATTTCCAGGTGAGCGCTAACCTGCTTCTGGAGACAGAGGAGATGAGACAGAATATCAGCAAGCTCAACAATGAGGTACAGTATTTAGTGACCTTAGACCAACTGAATGACACAGACATATAACGCAATCTATGAATAGAAATATTTAACTAGGTGACAAACATTTTTATGTCAAACATTTTGTTCCTCCTTCAAATAGTCACTACTCTACTTTCACAGCTCCTCAAGGGCTGGGTAGGCTACATCTTGACACACTTTCAGTTCAATGTTCGGGTTATGTGAGCGTGACAAAATTGTTACAGCCAAAGTTGAATGCACTTTATGAACTGAAGACATTTTTAATTTGTAATTTGAAGCAGCTGCATGTTCTACACCTTCCTCTCAAGTTTATTTCTTAGCAATGAGAAGTAGCTTAAACTGCATTAAAAAGCAGACATTCTTCATTGCCGTCTTCCTTTTTCCATCCTTTTTATTTTCAGATGAACAACTTGAATCAAGAAATATCAACCCTGGCCAAGGAGCTCCGTGAGATGATGCTTTTCTTGCAGACCCATGTGACCACACCGCACTATACCACCCCAGTCTCGACATACCCCTATAGCATACAGATGGCTTCCAGTGCCAGTGTGACTGCTTCCAGTGACTGGCAGACACATGTGCCTTTTAATATGGCAACAGGGCCTCATCTCCATCACGAGCCAATTAGCCACCCTACCAGAAATGTGTGGGGTCACAGTGGAGTGCCCAGCCATAGCATAAATCCCACACAAGGCCAGACACAAGGCCAGAGGCTTGAGCATTTGCATGGACCGTCCAGTCCCATGTCATCTTGCTTACACACATGCTGCTCTGACAGAGAAATAACCACTACTCACAGACTACAGAGTCAATGTGGCCCCTTACAAACCTCCAGAACGATACCCAACTCTTCCTACATGACACAAACTCATGGTCAGGGAGGCCCATCCCTCCTTGGACATAGCTCTGCCTTTCAAAGCTTCCCAGTGACTTGTCAGGGCCCTCAGGCGGGATGCAAGGCCTCTGTTCCCACTTTGAGCAGCAGCTGTCACCTAATGTGTTCTGCAAGAAATCTCAGCCAGTCCTATCCCTCGTTGAGTGTGCAAGCCAACTCTGATCTCACACAATCTCCCAACACCCCAACAACACCCATCCATGTCTCTGTCACCCCTACTGGCCATCCAGAAGTCCACACGGCCTTCAGCTCCCTGTCCCCCTCAGGGGTCTATACCTCAGCAAGCACAACACACAGCCAGGGCCCCCTTGGTTCTATCAGTGGTCCAAGACAGAATGATCTGGTAGGATGCAGCCCTATCCACCAGACAGAGAACCTTACTCATACAGTGCTGGGGTCTTGCACAGGAACAGATTGCGACTGCGTACCTCCTAAGCATCCAGTGAGGACAGACAATAATGAAGTTGTAGATTCTGAAACTAGCAGCAGTACTCCAACTGTAGAAGTTGGACCCATTTAGGGTGTGGACTGTGGAAGTGACACAAGCCTGACACTTATTGCATTGATACATTAATGTATCAATACAACCACGGAAATGCCCCCCCCCCCCTTACCTTAAGGAACTGCTCAAGCCACAAACCTCCCCTCGCAACCTCCGCTCTGGAAACACTAACCGCCTCCAAGTCCCCACCACCAAGCTCCGTACCATGGGCGACGAGCCTTCTGCTCAGCTGCCCCTCGACTGTGGAACTCACTCCCGGACCAGCTAAGAGCTCCACAGCCTGTCAATGCTTTCAAGAGAGGATTAAAGACTTTTCTTTTTATTAAAGCATTCGGTTAGCTACTCTGGTTTTACCCCCTGGGCTTTCTTTGCCCCCCTTGCTTTTTAATTGTTTTTATTTTAAAACCCTCCTTTTTTAGATTGTTTTTTTGCAAATGTTTTTTATTCTGTACTGCAGCACTTTGCTTCAAATGTAAGGTGCAATATTGCCCAACAGGATGGATAAATATGATTTAAAATGGGGACATTATCATCTACATGCTACGGGTCATGGATGACGTCTCCGGCTCAGTGTGAGCTTCAATAACCATAAAGTGTCTTGGGTTAGATTTGTCTGGGGTAGGGCTGAGGTAGACTGCGGGCGGTATGCTTCTGCGCACTGTATTTTAGATTTTTCTTTTTGTCAATGTCTTTATGTTTTAACGGTTTGTTTATTTGTATTATGTGTATGGTATGTCTTGTCTCGTTATAATGGTCAGTAATGTCGTTATTTGAATAAGACTGTTCTTGTGATGTTTATTGTATGTCTTGTCTAAAATATGCTTGCATCAATGCTGAAAGTGAATTTTCTGTATGTTTGTCTAAAAAAGTAAATAAAGTACAAATCATTAAAAAAAAGTAAGGTGCAATATAAATAAAATGTATTATTATTATTATTATTGATGTAACATTACTGCATGAATGCTGACTTCATCAGTGACTACAATGACTTTCACATGTTCAGTTTCTCTTCTTTCTGAGCCAGTCACAGAGCATAAATAAAACAAATAAACAGCTGAACACAATTTACCTGTTTCTGTTTCCCACATGTATTGTAGTAAACCTGTGCAAGTGGGATTTTTTAAATGTTATAGTTCTTGGTCATTTTTAAAGGCTTGTGTGGTGTAGGCTTCTGCGTAGATCTGTAGCGCCACTCAGTGGTGAAAAGTAATTACAGCAAAAAACGTCCACTGCTCAATGGTTTATTTATGCCAGTGGTTCCCAACATTTTCAGGCTGTGACGACCCCCCCCAAAATAAAAATAGTTTTTTAGGTATTAAAAAGGTCTGAAAAGTCCTTAAATTGTCACTTCACTGTCATCTGGGGACCCCCCCCCCCCACGTCATGTGGGGGACCCCCAACAAAGTGAGAAAAGAAAATATGGAGATATCATTGATCAAATAAAAAGGTAAACAAACTCTTTCACCAAGGTAATGTTTTCTCTCTCAGTCACCATATGGACTTCAAAGTCAGTCATCAACTCATCATAGAGTTAAAATGTTTTATAAATATATAAATGACAGATTAGAGCTAAATTGAACGAATAAAAGGACAAAAATATTTAAAACAAACAGACGGTTTTTTTTCAATGAATTGAATACACAGGACCCCAATAAAAAGCCATGGTGCTTTCTTGGGTTTTAATCTTATATTATACATTTTAATCCTTTTAGCATCCTTTTGTATAGAACTGTTTTTCTGTGCTTTTGTTTTGCAAACTGTTAATAAAGTATTCAATCAATCAATCAATGAAACGGGGGGATGATTTAGAAAATGTGGACTTGCCCGACTTGCAGAAAATGTTCATCCATGAATGTAAAGTGCGTTCCCAGGCAGTTCTTCTGACGACAAAAGGCATTCGTCGTATGACAGTGTCGCGTACGGGGAAAATAGCAGCTTTACAAGCTCACGACCCTTCGCATCGCCGACACGCCGCGAGATTGTAGATCTGCTATTTTCGCCGCGCGACACCGCTCTGCGAGGGACCAAATAAAATTAAAGGCCCGTTTATCTCATTGGTCAGAAACAGCGTTGCCAGATTTACTAATAGAAATAAGCAACCGGGTCTAGGAAAACAAGCCCAGAAGAAAATATTTTTTTGAAAATAGCCGATCTACAAGCTCACAACGCGTCACGATGACACGATGTGACGCGTTGTGAGCTTGTAGATCTGCTATTTTCAAAAAAATCTTGAAATAAAATGTGGAATATTTGGAATATTTTGTAAACATTCTGCCAACAACACAAATCTGGTACGGGGCTCCCTGGAACAAAACACTTTCAGATGTTAGCGTATATGGACAAAAATATATTAATATATATTAATTTGGGCGTCCATGACATGAACATATTTGAGAACCACTGGTTTAAATAATAATTAAAATATTTGGAAGCAAGCCCAAATAAGCAACTAGACATTAGAAACAAGCCCAAAGAACTACCAATATTTACAAGTGACTTTACAGAAAAACAAGCCCCAAAGTCACTTATAATAAACGGACATGGCAACGCTGGTCAGAAACCCTGCTGACAAAAGTGGGAGGTTCCCGGAAAACCTCACTAACCGGAAGGGAAGGCCAGGGCCCGAGAAGAAGAAGAAGAACAGAGAGGCACCGATGTGTGGTCAGCGAAAACAAGTAAAGTAGTGTAAGTGTTGTTTTAAAAAAAGAAAGAAAAACTATTTACATGTGTGGACGTTGGGAATAAGTGGAATGCCGTATATGTAGCTTAAATCATACTACCAGCGAGCTGTTGTTAATCGTAGAAGAAGTGGTCGGGCAGATTGCCTCAGTTAACATTTTTGGTCAAACCAGCCATCAGGCAAGTCCAGGGATCAAACCGCCCGCATCGACACTCCGTCCAGCGGCCGACCTTTTAAATCCACATAATATCATATAGAGACAAATCATGTATAATAAGACAATAATATAATGTATAAGGGGGGGGGCATTTGGGGCTGACCAACCAACAACAACGGGAACCAAGAACCGCGAGCTCTTTGACAAGTGTTGAACAAAAAAAATGACGTATTTTCGACAGACGTTACGTGTTGTTGTCAACTGTGTAACATAAAGACAAAAGTCGCTGGAGAGAGAACGGTCATTTGTGTCGAGCGAATGGATCGTCGGGTCTCTGGACGTTCTTCTCGGTGTCTCAGCTGTCAAGCAGCTGACGACCTGTACGTCCGTCTGTCTGTCTGTCTGGCCGAGGAAAGGAAAAGTTGGCTAATGACGTTATCTGGCTAACTAACTAAAGCTAATGTCGCTTAGCTTGTAGGAGCTGTTATGTTTTTTTGGGGGGGCAAGTGACACCGTCTTGCCACGGAGTGTATAAATTCGGCTTTCGTCTGGGCTCAATGTTCCAACTCCATGGTTTTGGTTTCGGAGGTTTTTGTTGTCGACAGATAGAAGAACTAAACGTTAGCTAGCTAACGCTAGCTGAACGAGGTGTTTCACATTAGCTGCTGTTAAAAACGGTAACACACCTACGTGAAATGAACGTTGGCGCTATTGTTCCCTATTGATTGGCATGTAGCTTACATTATTATTACAGTTGGTATCATAGTAACTCATGTCGATGACACTAGTGTTACTGTACCCTGCTGGGAAGTAACGTTGGCATAGCATCGGTCCTTCTAAAATGGATCATGCTAGCTAAGGCAACTTGGGAAGAAGTGGTGTAACTGTATAATGTCTTGTTTGCCATAAATTATGAATTGGCATGAGCTGGTTATCTGGTGAGGTTTGCATATGAATTTTGACACAGCCTTTGTCTGTCAACTCTGTCATCTGATCACCAATGTAGCTAATTAGCATTAGCTACTTCTGACAGTCAGTCAGGCAAGTGCAGGGTGCTAACTTGTACTTTATATCCAAGTTCATTTTAAGTCATATTTTGTCCTGGCTTTGAAGAGGTGTGACAAATCAATGCTAAGCAAGCTCGATGTATGGGTACTAGTTTACTATGTGTTTACAGATTTCAATGGACTTGGCCTTGTGCCTCCGAGATTTTAACAGCAAGTGCTCATAGTGTTTGTGTTTATGGTTCCATAAGGGGAACACAGCTTAGACCTTTGAGACACAAGATGGATTTACAATAACTTTCCTAAGCTGCTGTTATGTTTATGGTGTGTGGACCTTGTCCTGCGAGAGTGGTGGTTCATAGCAGGAGTGTCAAATACTAGATGCTAGATTCTACAGGAACCCTCAACAGTTTGTGAGTGTGCTATATCATAACGAAAAGGACTGCTAGTCTAAAGGTGTGTGTGTGTGTGTGTGTGTGTGTGTGTGTGTGTGTGTGTGTGTTAAAACTGGTGGTGGCACCCAGCCTGACTCTTAATCTTCTATCTCCACTCCCTTTATCTTTGCAGCAGAGAAGAGCACAATGTAATTGGAAAAGGGGTATTTTGACTAGTTGTTTTGGTGAATCCAAAAACTAGACTACATCTGGTCCTGGGGTAAAAATTATTATATTCGAACTTTGGGGGAAAATGGAAAGAATTGATGAGTTGTCAATTCTTGGAGAAGAGTCAGTCAATAGTCAGTTTTAATAGTCAGGTATGAAATGACTCAAATCCTGTGCAACTTTTTGACTATTTGGAGGCATATTCTGTAAATCATTCAGATCATGGTGCAAAACTATCATAACTTGTCACACGATCTGAGGTACCATAGGTGAATTTCCACATTTATTACAGATTTTATACTGAAAAGTTTTGCGTTTCCCTCTTTTTAGTGCAGAAGAACAAACCAAGTACTAGTCTGTTTCAATCTCATACACTACTAGAGATCTGCAACCAGTTGTAAGTCCAATTTTCCACACATAATTGATGAGGAAAAGAAAGCACAGGAAGTGCCTGTGACTTGCTATGGGGTTATCTCATGGTGATGCGTAGCCTGTTGTATTTTCCTCAGTTTTATCACCAGTGTCTCGCAACAAGTGTCGCTCCTTCCAAAAGTCACATTTTGTTTGAATTTCTCCTCTTTCACAGAGATGGGACAGGAATTTAAAACGGCATTCTGCTGTAAGTGCTGTTGGACCAGTTTGCCACTCTTAAAGCCTGTTACTTACCAGTCAGCACCACATGGGCCTTTTAAGATCGGCTTTGTACTTGAAGATTTAAAACTCATACTTTGGCTACTTCCTGACCAAGGTGAAATCCTTAAACATGAAAGCCAAGCCCAATTTGCTCAATGCAAATAGATTTATCTGGTAGCTAATTAGTACACGGAGTATGGAGACCAGTGCACACTCCCCACAACCATGAGCAGATAGACAGATGCCAGTAACATCGCCACCTTATTCAGGCCCCCTACCTTTGGAATGAAGAGAGCAGTTCTCAAGTCAACACTTGTTTCTAGGTAACTGGTAGAGTGAGATCTGCTCAGAAGTGTCATGTGTTGCACAGCTAACTACATAACATTGATGACTAATACAAGTTGTCACATTAATATGGCATTGTACTCCATGGACTTGAAATGTTGTAATAGACTTGACACATTTATGGAAAATGTTGTCATAAACCTGGGCCAGGCAAAGCCTTAAGTTATTAAGTGATTCCCCAAAAATATACATAGAGAGTGAAATGTGGTGTGAAAAATGAAATACTGTGATACAAGGGAATCTGAAGTGGGTGGTGTAGTTCTTTGCCTGTGCATAGTTTGAGCGTGTGCTGTATTGAACAACTCTACTTGCTTATATAGGAAATATTGTATGTCCTCAAATACACTATGACATCACACAGACACACCCTGTTCAGGTTTGCTAATTTATGCCTACTGCTCTTAGTCAACCAACTTACCTACTCTTAATAACTTTCTATTGAAGGCCACAAGGAGTCACCTCATTTATATTTGATGCGAGTTAAATCAATATATCCTGTTGGATTGACAATATTGGTAGATTTGTTTGTCACTGTCAGATTCATTGACATTTTGCGGGTCTATCAGTGAGGTGATACGTTAGGCTGTGCATGCATTAACCACTTAAAACTCCATATACGTTGTTGACCGGAGTCCTCCAGGGTTCCTCCTTTTTCCCTCTACACCATATCTCTTCGCCGAAAACAGCCGGTCTACAAATACACAATGCGTTGTGGGTCTGCTATTTTCAACTAATTCTTACCTTGCCCCCAGAATAAGGACACTAGGGTTCAAGTGATAACAGTAACTTGATATTCATTCAAAAACGCAGCAATTCATTCAGTAGATAATAGTATAGCATTGTTAAAATGTAAAGTTTGGTTTTTACTGATCGTAGATGTATTGGGACAATATTTGCACTTGGTTTAACATTAACACATTGATTGCCAAGATCAAGTTAACTTGATCTTTCAAATCCATCACTTGATTGCCGAGATCAAGTTAACTTGATCTTTCAATTTATTTTTATTTGACCCAAAGACCAAGGAGATATGATTTTTCGAAGATCTAGACTCCTATCCACTTCCTTGTTAACTTAAAACTTAAAAATTCTGTATCTCGGCTCCTGAGTACTTTTTTTTTCTCAATGAAAAATCTCTGGCATAAAACTGCAAAAAATCTGAAATAATTCTGGCAGGCAATGTGTTAATATCCAAATTCATTATTATTATTATAAAAAAAATTCTTTAAAACACCAGTCGAACCCTTATTACATATTGACTATGAATAATGGACTCTGGTCCCTGAATCAATGGTCCCTGAATCAATGTTTGCTTGAGATTTTGAATCTTTTCCCATAATGTTCTATTATTCTTTCTATATGAAGGCAGCTCTGCTTGTGACAATTTGAGGAGGGCGTTAATTCTCTCTTATTTCTATATTTGTATTTTATCTGCAGCATATACAGCCTTAAATTCATCACATCTTGCCAAGTGCTTACAGTAGATATTATGCTGAAAACAGAGCTCACACGATGCCACTATGAATATTTCAGTCTACCCCTGCTTTTGGCTCCTTGATCTTGCCTCTTCCTCCCCCTTTCAGTGACTGAGCCATGTCCTCCTCTGTCTCTCTGACCCACTTCCCTGTGTAGGGCTCTAGAGCCCATTAGGATACCATTAAGCATCCGTCACAGGCTGCTTGAGATGCATGCAGGCCTGTCTCTCTCTGTGTCAGAGGGAACCCTCGCCTGCTGACTGTAGTAAGCGTCTGCTTTATTTTTTCCACACTACTGATGGAGGGACTTGGCTCTTGGCCTACGCTTGCATTCTTGCCATTGGCTGAGGAGCACTAGTAGACACTTATCAGCAGCCAGTGATGTAGTAATCATCTGTGTGGACTGTGTCTATGCCAGGCTTTCTGCTAGCCATTTAATTGTCCGGCCAACGTGGCCGATAAGATTGTAATTTAGCGGCCCAATGTAAAATGGAATGGTCATAATTAATACCCATGCGTGTGTAATGCAGATACGTGTACGTGTATGTGTGCATCAAAATACATGTTTAAAAACAAAGCTAAGAAATTAAGAAGCATGTTGCTGGCTTTCTATCGCCTTCAACCTTTACATACATAATCAGCTTTTACCATTTTGAGCAACATTGCAACAAATTGATGACATGCCGGGTTGTTATTTTGTGGCATACAATTTTGGAATGCGATACGAGTGCATCTGAATGAGACTGCTTCGATTTATCGCAGAGCTGCTCCTTCATTGCTTTTCCCTGTTGCATTAAATGCTGTGACGTAATGTGATCAGCCCATTGCTGTGATCACTTATTGATCCCCGTTTGATGATCGCACCATTTGTAAATCCATGGGTCTTCACAGATTTCTATGCACAAATGTTTTTCTACACTTTTCTACTGGAGTTCAGTAGGGGCACAACTGGGGCACAACTAAAGCCATAAAAGTGAACATCCTGACAATTTTACACTAAAGGCAAATCTCCTAGGCCACAAGGCTAGCAGTACTGTTTGATGACAGAAAAGTGCCACAGTGTTGTTCAGGTCTTTTTGGCTAAAACAAGTTAGATTTGTATTACACGTTGATTGTATTATTATTATCATTATTATCAATTATTATTATTATTATTAATAATAATAATTTGTCCAACTGTCCATTGTATTTTTTCCCTAAACGATCTCTATTCAACTAAGAAAATCCCTGGGTAGTATCTACCCTATGTAAATTAGGAATTAACAGGAAAGCTTATTATAAAGTCCTATATAAAATCAGTTGTCTCTCCTTCCATGTTTGCTTCCTCCATACATAGAATGTTGTCTGCTCTGCTTTCGCATTCAGAAAAGCAGTTTGTTGACCCGGTAAATAGAATAGCTTTATTTGCTCTTCATTTCTGCCTCCATGGTGGTGTGTGAAAAACTATATCAGCATTCCCTCTGAACCGTGCGTGTGTGTGTTTGCCTGTCTCTCTGTATAGTCCAAGCCTTCAGCCAGGCCATCGGTGCTTCACAGACCATCGGTGCTTCACTGAGTAGCCACTCTTTCAGAGTGGTTACTGTCTCTCAAAAATATATATATAATATATATATGTATTGCTTTTTTTAAAGATTATTTGCTGTATTTCGATAACGGCAGTGAGAAAAGCGGACAGAGAGCAGGGCAGTGACACAACAAATAGTACAGCCGGCCCGGGGTTGAACCTGGACATGCTGAAGAAGGCATTTTGCGCTCATGTGGTAGGCCGCGGCCAACTAGTCTAACTAGGCTAACTAGTCGGCCATCAGGTCACTCCAAGATTATATTTTCTAATGTTTACCACTACACTAAACAGAAAAATACAGAGCAGAGAATTACGAAATAGTCACTCTGAAATTACTAATATTATAATATACTAACTAAACGTTGTTAATGTTAATAAATCAAGTCTAAATTACTATACATTTTTGCCCAAAGTAGACGCTGACATTTAGCATTTTTTTTGTAATTTCAAACATGGCTTTGCTCTCCTGTCACATGCTAAAGATTAGGCCCAGCCCAGCCATGGGGCTGAGATAAAGCCCAGAGCGAGACAACTCAGGTCTGAATGTCTCTGACCTAGCCTGAATGTAATGACATCTTTACTCTGACTCTCATTCTCTGTAATTTCCTCCTTGCGAATAGCTGATGTTATACATAAGTTATACTCCGTTGTACAACAAAGTGTAGATCAAGTGTAATGACACCTGTTTTATACTTACGATGTTACTTCTAGTCCCTTACATAGATTAATATATTGTCTCTGTGCCATGATCTGCCATCGGCCTGCATTTTATTTTCCCAGTGAAAATGTTGAGGCAACTAATGTGTTCTGCAATCTTCACTTCCTGATATGAACTGAGCCGGGTTTCCTGTCTCTCTGACCAAGCAGAAGCTGATGGACCTCATGTGCATCACTCAACTGAAATAGAGTTGGGCAAGATTTACCAGCCCTCCTCCCAGCTATCCCTGTCACCTTTTCGTCTTATGTATATTGATCATCTATATTGTATACATGTAGGCAGCATGTAGTTTTATTTCTGAAAAGCAGAAGTCATTAGAGAATTTGTATGGAATGCAGAATGTGATTTCATTATCAAAACAAACTTATTACAAACGTGTGTGTATATGAATCACGTTTTCCCTCCTCACCCACGATAAAAACATTCACGCTGCTGGTTCTCTTTCCCTGGAGAAGGAAGTGTAGAGCTGGCCATGAGGCAGGTAGATGCCAACTATAAATGAAAAGATCATTCTCTTGTTCCTGACCTTTTGTTGATGGTGATTGAGAAACCAGCATGACAGAATCTTACTCTGCTACCGTCTGGGTGTAAAGGTCCCAGGCTAGCAGCCTAATCCTGGTGATGTGCTGTGCTGTTTTAACCACCCTCTGTGTGGTTGTGAGTAGAGCATCTTCCTTGCCGAGCGGTTTGCCATTGTCTAATATTCCCAAATATAAGATGCACATATTTACGACGTGGCTCTGTAGGAGGCGAGTCTCTGGGTTTGTCCAGGGCTAATATCGCTAACCTTGATCTCACAAGATGGATATTTATTTTTTGTCTATCACCACATAACCATACCATTGGATGGTGACTAGAGGACAAGGTTTCAATAATACTGCATGCTGTTTCAAACAAGCGGAGGCTTTTAGCTGCAACACTTTGCCAAAGTAAACAATGATTAAATGATAACTCCATCTTATCTTCTGTACTCAACCCTTGTGCATTGCAATGTAGGTTTCTAAGTCATTACCATTGCATGAGATGAAATGTTTATCTGTTTCAGCCACCATGCTTAGAAAAAGAGATATTTGTAGGCTAATATGATAGCTCAGGGTTTGTCGGTCACATACTGATTTTAATTATCATATTGTGCTCTACTCTTTTGGTATTGGATTCCTTGTAAGAAGGAATGAGGAACTACTTTTGAAGGTTTGTCTGGTTTCTGGATTACCAGCTAGACCTAATCGTGACTCATGAGTTGGGTTTTGACTGAGGTTGTGATAGTCAATTAGTCATCAGATAAAAAAGCACCGGATGAATTGATATAGCGGCACTCCAAAAGATAAAACGCAATACTTAAGCTTTTTGGCATAGAGCCTTCATCTCTATGCTGAAACTCAGTAGTTGGCAATCTTTAATAGTTAATTATGACACTTGTTGATCCCATGAACACCACTCAAATGGCCTACATTCATAATATTACCATCTGATGAAGATGCACACTGGATAAAATCTCTGTCCATTCCCAATGCAGGACAGCAGATAGAATAGTTAGGATATGTTTATTGTTCATGCAAAGGACGCATTTCCTCCTCTGATATTGGATAGCATCTTTACTGCATTCCAGCATTCATTTGATGTTACTGCTTAAACTTTGGGATTTTTTTTTCTTATTAACACATGAGAGCAATTCTTTACTCACTCACACAATTTAAGCTGATACACATCCATCATATGAGGGACTCACTTGCCAAATTTAACATGTAGAAGCTGACAAGACGTTGCGATGTGAAGCCTTGTCAGCTTATAGATCTGTTCTTTTTCATGAGCGGCACTTACTATGGAGTATAATTAGGTTTTATTAAACCCCTCCTTTTGAATGGTGTTGATTAGCCCATTTAGACCTGAGGCCGATTCTAAATAACGCCTTCTAAATCCTGTTTTCTGAAAAACGTTTAAATATTACAAAAACAATATGTTGCTATATACTCTACATACCAACAACAACCCCAAAAGGGGTTCCCGTCTTGAAAGGTATAGTTACAAATAGGGCCCTAAATGTGTTAGAGCCATATCTTTATCCAAAGTGATGGGTGATGGCTTTTAATCTCTTTATGCCTTTAAGAACTTGATGCATATATGTACATTTGCGTTATTAAGGCTTGTGTGGTCTGGCAGCTCGGGTATTGTGATGTATTTTTTTGTGCTATAGTTCATTGCTAAATCATTTTGGAATTCATGGTGACGTTAGAGGTGCTTTAGGGTGTTGTAGAGTGTTACCTTGTGGTACTGTGATGATGCCAAAGCACTGCTTGCAAATTATAAATCCACACACGTATGTGCTCCTTTTTTAAGCACATCCTCGGCAGAGATTTTTCTCATTGTCACTAATTTCTTTAGATTGAAAACTTTAAGAGCGCATGACAGAGCGTATAACACAGAGTAGGATAAGCTAATCTGTTTATGAGGCCCAATGTTAGAATGCTGAGCACAGTACTTATTCATGTACTCTTTCTTCCAGCTTTCATCGGTGAGGCATCTGGTTTGCAGCCTGGACCATACCTGGCCTTGCCTAGCTCAACCAGCCAGGCTTTGTCAGCCCCTGTACTAAGCCTTAGCCTAGAGTCAACTGGACTTCCATTCTCTTCCTCCAGTGAAGCTCTAAGCACAGCACTATGGCAGGGCGAGGAGGACAGGCACGGACCAACGGCACAGCAGCAAGCAACAAGATCTGCCAGTTCAAGCTAGTGCTGTTGGGAGAGTCGGCAGTAGGCAAGTCAAGCTTGGTGCTGCGCTTCGTCAAGGGCCAGTTCCATGAGTACCAGGAGAGCACCATCGGAGGTGAGCGCCTTCCCAATTTATTGTGCCGTCTTCCTGCCAATGCTGTCTCTGCTCTCTGTTAATGCATTTTCTTTTGCCTCTTTAACATCATCTCTCAATTTCTAAGCAAAATCAGGAAAGAACACTGCGTGAGTGATGGTTGCATTAAAGCAGAATAACCAGTGCCTTTGATGGAAGCAGAGTGGCAACTAGCAGCTCAGAAGCTTAATCATGTGTATAGATAGAGGCCAAGATGGGCCCTTTTGCCTGACTCTGAGTCAAATGTTTTATTTTTGGATGGTATTAATTGTATCATTTTTTATTGAAATATTATCAAATATACAGTAAAGATGGACATGTATAGTATTATTCCCATATATATTCAATTTAAGAAGTGTTCCGCTCTCCAACCAACCCCATGAATGGGTTTGTCTCCAATCATTCAGCGTTGCATCTTCTGACATTCTGAATCCATCTTGTCATGAAAAGTGCTGCATCCCCCAGCCCCAGTTCAGTTACAGTTGGGGATGAAAATTGATCATTTTATTGATGCCACCAATGCCATTAGCATTATTGATTCCTGATCCATTTTCAGTGTGAGAAAAAGAGTAGGCCTATCAGTGTGAGAAAAAGAGTAGGCCTACACAGGTTTTGAAATAGTGTTTTAATGCCATTGTAGGCCTACACAGGTTTTGAAATAGTGTTTTAATGCCATTAAATTGCATCCTTCCTAACTTTGTTTCTCAAATAAACAACTGTTCTAATGAGATTGAATTGGGCTAAACAACTGAACACTGATTAACTGCATTCATTTAATGAAAACATGTCAAATATGTGTTTTTCTTGATGAAATCATGTGTTTCAGTTGAATTTAAACAGGTCCCATGTTATGCACATAGGGTGTGGTAACATCATGGGAATAATACATTTTATGTTGCTGGGGTGAGTGCCCTTTAGTAGTGTATGTGCATGGCCCTATGTTATCATAATTGATGCTGCAGAACAAAGTTTTGGTCCGATTGGCATAAACAAGAATATATTTTTTCACAAAAGAATCTGGAAAATAAAATGACCGTGCAAGTTTAGATTGTTATTAGTAAGTTACCTTTTGAAGGCAGTGGTGAATGAGGTTATTTCAAACAGGAAGGAAGGCGACAACAATGGGGGTTTCCTGGACCTGGTGTATACCAGTGAAACTTGTATGCCTAGGTGGTGACGGCCAAAGAAATTTCCCTTTTCACCCGAAAAGGAAGTATTCTCTATAATCATCCCGTTCTGGCAAAAGTAGCCTTATGTTGGGGGGAACTAAGTTCTATAGTGACTAGTTCAAAGGGTGTGGAGAGCTGGTAGCAGAATGTCCAGGGCTCCGCTGATCAGGGCGGTATCCTCGAATGGGGGGTCTTCGCAAGGAGTTGGGTTATCCTCTGCGAGGGGGCCTTAGTAACCTATGTCGGTATTGAGTCTTATTATTATCGGCAATTTGTTTGTAGTTCATATCCATGGGGAGTTAAATTAATAACATTTGTGCAAAGTGCCTACAACTACAAAGTCAGCAATGCTACAGGGCAATTCGTGTTGCCAATGCCAAATCAGTCATGGCCTCAAAGCTGGCGGCAGACCCAGGCATTGATTAGCATTAGCCCTTTCCTTTTCCCTGATATTTCCCACTGATATCCCAAAAGGCTGGTGGTCTTTCCAAGAATGTGTCCCTAGTTAACTTACCTGGTTAAAATGAGCCTAATTTATGCTCCATTTCATCAAAAATAGCAGACCTAAAAACCTTTGTGGTCCGTTTTGAACAAAATGCCTCAGATGAGGAACGCAGCGTGCGATTGCCGTGAAACTTTGCACGCACATTGCCACTAGGTCAAGGAAGAAATGCCACCCTACATTTTTCAAATTAGCCTTATGGTGGCACTATAACCGATTCGTGTTTTTACCTATAACTGGACTGATCAGCGTGAAACTTTGCACTCACACTCCCTAGAGGCCAAGGAAAAACCTTTGCCCTGCATTTTTCACATATGCCTTTTATAGCACCACCAGGAAGTGGATTTTTGCAAAACACATTTCTTGATATTACTCTTACAGATTTTGTCCAAACATCACGCAAATCGGTACACAATACACATTATCTCTATAGTCATGCGATCTAGACGGATCTGTCCGATTTATCATAATCCATCCTGATTGGCTAAGATTGGCATGTAAAGTTTGCAGGAGTAGATTGTTTTGAACAAAATGCCTCAAATCATAAACGCAGCATCCGATTGCAGTGAAACGTTGCACGCACATTCTCACTAGGCGAGGAAGACATACCACCCTTTAAACATTGTCCTGTTATAGCGCCACCAGTAGGCTGATTTTCGCTTAACATTTTTTTTTTATGTTACTCCCACAGATTTTGTCGAAAAATCACATTACCTGCTGTTTTTATAGAAGTAATAGAACATCCTGTCTTTTTTATTTTCAACTACCATTTTCTCTCTCTCTAGAATCCCATATCATACAATCTTTGAATAATAGTGGTGTGAGGATGTGGGGCAGGATGCTTGGTGCTTACACTAGCCAAAGACTTGAAACAAGTCAGCATTTCTTTCCTCTAGTTAACTTGTGGTCAGCTGCCTGCTCGGTCAAAGGTCACAAAGCTCTAAAGTATGTACAATGAGCTCACATTTTCCTCTATCATGTGACACAGCAGGCTGAATAAGCATGTAGTGTCTGCAGTGGAGTGGTCTCGCCTGTCTCTTATGCAATCTGTTTTCATTCTCGGCCTGATTTTCATGGGCTTCTTTTTTTAATGGGGTGGGGGGGTGTTCACATAACATTTTCATACACTCCACAAACTGATTTGATCTGGTGCTGTTTGTCTGCCCAGAAAGGTTTAGAAGTGACACATTTGTTTACGCTACAAACAGGGTGTAGCTGATTGTCAGCTACACATTTTCCTCCAAAACACTTATTATTATTTTCATCACATACAAAGGTAAATTCACTCATAGGGATATTGGCTTTGACACATTTTTACAGGTTTTTCTTTTTGGTGTTACAAACATTGTGAGTAAATTGTGTATTAAACCATATTGATGGTTCTGGGGTAAAGTAGCTAAGTAGATAATAAAATGTATATATGTCTTGGAGTCTTATGAGTGAATCACCCAATTACTCCTATCTGGAATAGGCTATGCCTTCTCAAAGTGATACTCCACAAATTCCATTGCCAGTGGGAACACTGGCCGTGTTTCCTTTCTCTGGCTTAGGTCTGTTCTGTTTTTTGTTTTTGTCATGTCTGTATCTGCAATTATCTTGTTTACATATTACATTGACTCTTCTTCCCCTTTCCAGCCTGGAGGACTCATCTATGATCTAGCTTTTTAAATTCAAAAGGTTAAATTACAAATGGCAATCATGTCATTTAAAAGTGCTGTAAGTGATTTGTTTGTTTAAAACAAAAGGTTTGATTGATTGAATACTTTATTAACATGATTATTAACAGTACAGGTAGTAGTCAAATGGTATGTTAACTCATTCACTGCCTGAATTATTTCTGGCCGCGTTTGCCCACTGCCAGAGATTTTTTAATTGAAAAAAAAAAGTACTCAGGAGCCGAGATACAGAATTTTTAAGTTAACAAGGAAGTGGATGGGAGTCTAGATCTTCAAAAAAATCATATCTCCTTGGTCTTTGGGTCAAATTAAAAATAAATAAATAGATTAAATAATAAACGAGAAATTTTGTTTTAGTCGTTCTAGGCAGACAGGGCTTATGGGACAGAAGTCGTTTTAGTCGTTCTAGGCAGGGAATGAGTTAAAAGGATAACGCAGGGGCTTGTTTCCATTGTGGTCCATTGTACACAATTCACCAGGTTAAAGCTCTATATTTTGATAGCAATCATTGCTATAGAGTGTGTGTGTTCAGTAACGGGGGTCTCCCCATCTCTTTTATCAAAAGAAAATACATTGAATGGTGGGTCGTCAATTTCATTCAATCAGGAATTGGAACCCATTTATCAGCTTCAATTTGATATAGTTCCAAATGTTTTATCACTTCCAATTTCATGTGTGTTTGTGTTATCCTGACCTGAAAATGTATTTAGTCTTTACTAAAGAGCTGTAGAGATTTGTCAGGTAGACAAAAGTACCCGGAAAAAAAAATACGATTGTGTGGGCATTGCATTGCTATGGGTGACTTGGTGGAAATCGGTAGAACATCTCTTGCTACTCCTCTTCTTAGCTCTCGTGCCCTGTGTTTCTGCCCTGGTTCTTCTCTCTTATATGAATCACCATCAACAGAATTTTCTCCTGGTCCAGATCCTTGTGCACCTTACTTTCAGTAGTTTCTAATATTGGTAGGGAAATCGATAATTACTGACTGTAGTTGCACTTTCACTTGTAAATCAGTTTGCATTACAGGAGCAGCTACCGTAAATGCCTGAAACATAACATTTGTGAGACTAGACTGCATTGCATTTTAAACTCTGTGTTTTTGTATTGTCTTTTTCTGCAGCTGCCTTCCTCACGCAGACGGTATGTTTGGATGACACAACAGTTAAGTTTGAGATCTGGGACACAGCAGGACAGGAGCGGTATCACAGCCTGGCTCCCATGTACTACAGAGGAGCCCAGGCTGCAATTGTGGTCTACGACATTACCAACACAGTAAGTTACCTGGCATGTAGCATATTGACCAACACAGTGGTTTTCAAACATTTTCATGTCAAGGGCACCTAAATTGATATTTATTTGGACGCCCGTCTGAAATGTTTTTAGAGACCCCATAAGAGAATATTTGTTAGAAATTGTAAAATATATTCCAAATTGTGAGCAATTTGTTATTCAAAAAGACAGATTTTCAAGCTCACAATGCGACGCCATATATTCACTCATTTTGCTGGGGACCCCCTAGAACCCCCCCCCAAAGGACACCTGGGGTCCCCGGACCCCACTTTGAGAACCACTGGACTAGCGTACTTAAAGAACCGCTGTCAGCTGTGAATGTACCCTTGGTTTTCAGCTTGGGTTGATGATTACAGAATAATACAGAGAGCAAAGGACCTTTGCTCATGTAATTGTGACAAAAGTTAAATGTGAAACTACAAAGTTTTATGATTATGCGTATTGAGTGTTTTGTGTTGTGCTTTTTGTCCATTTTTTTTAGGATACATTCACACGTGCAAAGAACTGGGTGAAGGAGCTCCAGCGACAAGCCAGTCCTAATATTGTCATTGCATTGGCAGGGAACAAAGCAGACTTGGCCAACAAAAGAGCTGTAGATTTCCAGGTACATAAACCGTACCACGTACAGTATTTGCTATCTAATTAGAATGTTCATTACACTGTAGTTGTTTTGGGAGAAGCCTATTAACAGGCAATACTAATGCTACTGAAGCATAGGCCATTTTCTTTAATGAAATTCTTAGACAATAAGGTCTTCAAATTGCCTGATATCGGTTTCCAAATGTATCTGCATCCTCATTGTTTTAGGAAGCACAATCGTACGCAGATGACAACAGTTTGCTCTTCATGGAGACCTCAGCCAAGACTGCTATGAATGTCAATGAGATTTTTATGGCCATAGGTAAGAGCCTTCCATTAATGTCAGACATTGATCCATCATGTTATATTTCTATCGTACATTGATCCATCATGTATTTCGAAAGTACATAAATGTTAATTTTTCATACATCTCCTACCTGGTCTTTGCTCTTAAAATAGCCAAGAAGCTTCCGAAGAATGAGCCCCCTGCAAGTAGTTCTGGCGGACGTGCCAGAGGCGGCGTGGACCTGCAGGAAGCCGCACCACAGGGTCGAAGTAGCCAGTGCTGTGGGGGTGGAAACTAATTAAAGTACTGAGTCAATTGATCCAAGTGACCTACAGTATCAACCAACCTGACCAGATATCAACCAGCTGACAAACGCATCCCATTGGTCAAACCAATCCATGGACAGACCAGCTACTCTACACACCTGGCACCTACCAACCAACCAACCAACCGTCTGGCAGACCAGTACTATTGGCCAGTAGACTGCCAGACACAACTGATGAACCGATCGACAAACAAAAGAAATAGACCACTAATTTACAGAATGAAGTTTAAAAACCCCCACCCCAAGACATACCAACTCAAGATCTCTCGATTTGACAATGGACATTTGACAACAACCACCAAAAAAAGGCCCTACTGATGGAAGGAGAAAAAAATATCAATCAGTACCAATCGCACTTAATGGAGCAATCTGCTCATCTTTGGTTCTCTGTATTTCTGTAAAGGAAAAAAATAATCAAATCAAACGCATCTGGAGGGAATTAAAAAAAGAATTAAACAGGCTTGTTGGCCCTTCTTTCCTACTTACTGTTTTTCTATGTACCATAAATTACTCCAGTATTTTGATCATAAAGCTGATGTCACTGTTAGTTTGGTGGAAGGTGCATGCAGCGTTCCTTCACTTTTCCTTCTTGTTCCCCATCGGCTTCCTGGAAGAAGTGAAGAGCGAGGGTTCCAAAAAGGAGAGAGGGGCTGGACAGCTATTTCCTTCTAGATAGCGGCTGTATAGATGAACTGATTTATTACATTGTTATCACTATTGTTATTACTTTGACTTTTTTGACAAGTTATTCAGTATGATTTCAAAGCATAGGGACACCTAAGGCTTTATAATTAATCCAACAATATACAGTAAATAGTGCATTATTAACATTGTCACCAATAAGTCAATTTAGCATTAATGTAATGTTCTTTGAATCATCCATGTACAATGACAAATGCGTAAAGCAAGATTTGTATTCTTGACCAAAATCACAAATGTGTATTGAAAACATGTTGCTGTCTTTGTATTATCCTTTTTTGCAAACTTGTAACCAATCAATAGTTATTGTCCGTACAATATCTTCCCAATCTCTACATGATGTTTCCTCATCCTCAGTTATTTTTTTTTGTCTTCCGATTCTGTTTTTCTTTCCCCCCCCTCTGATCTATGGTATTAAGTGCACTGGCTCTGTCTTGTCATCTTTGTGAATTCAGATGTTATCTCAAACTACCTTTTTATGCTTACTTTTTTTTTTCTCTTATTTTTACTTTTCATATCAGGGAGGGATCGCTTTGACCAGTGTTGTCATCCTCTGTTATGACATCAACAACTAGCACAACAGTACCTTCACAGCAGCCACTGCTGTGAGGACGGGGGCCGGGGATATGGGGGAGGGTGGGGTCATGTGGTATAAAATGCAAAAAAAGAAAAGAAAAAATAAATTGTAATTTTACCAATAAACAAGGGGAAGGTATTGGCTGCTGCTTGCAAGTCTGGTCATTTAACTTTACTCAAATATTGGCATAAAATATTGTCAATGTGCTTGACAGCTGATTCATATACTCTGTGTGTGTGTGTGTGTGTGTGTGTGTTTTGAGTGATCATAACATCGACATTATACCGGTATTGTCACCCTCAGGCCAAAATATCATCTTTTCACACAAGATATCCCAGGATGAAGCCTAATGATTTTGTTGACGCAATGGCTTTCTTCTAGGCCAATTTCCATTTGGATGTAATATTGTTAAGAGTCCCACAGAGATTGGATTTAACAGAAAATCGCTTCTCATTGCATCAGCCTCAATATCTTTATAATTTTAAACCAACCAAGAGATGTCATGAACGTGTTTGATCTGTGAATCAAAGTTGATGGCTGGTGCCAATGCATATTTGTCTCATTGGACTGGCTATGTTCCATAAATTCCTTCTCCAGTTTCTTTCCCATCCTAGAGGATTTAGAAGGCCAGGCACCCTTTAACACGTGACAGTCTGTGGTCTCACTTTGTTGGGCACTGAAATTAACACATTGTATAACTGGGTTTGCAGCTCTGTAGACTTGAAATCCATTAGTGGTTTAGGTTTTTAAACAGCTAAAATGCCAGGTATGTCCAGGGACATGTAACTACAGAGAGGCCCTAAATATGCAGCCAAAATGCTAAAACAAACCCATCAAGCTTGCTTGGCTGCACTGGCTCTATTATAGAAATTAGATATGGGCCAGCACAATGGTCAATACAATTCCCCATCAGTCTGAGTTAGATGCATTTATCGGGTCTTGCCAACAGTACACTACCTACAGTGGTTCTCACTAATTTCCATGTAGCCTATTAGGTTAGGACAGGGTTTTCATATAGGTCTAGATTAGATTTAGAAGAGCATTAGCGTGATAGTCACAGTGGAAAGAGGGAAGCTATGATCTCTCCCTGACCTGGCCTGTCTGGAACACCGTTGAGGACCACTGGGAGTCCCCCGACCCAACGTTGAGACCCCCTGCACTACAGAGCCCACAATGCACTTCGGCTGACGAGGGGTGGGGGAAGGAGCTCAGGGTTGCCATGTCCGCTTATTATACGCGACTTTGGTCTTGTTTTTCTGTAAAGTCGCTTGTAAATATTAGTAGTTGCGGCTTGTGTTTTTTTGGGCTTGTTTCTAAAGTGTAGTTGCTTATTTGGCCTTGTTTCCTAATGTGGTTTAAAACAGTGGTTCTTAAACATGTTCATGTTAAGGACCCCCAGATGAATATGTATTTGTCCACGGACCCCCATCTGAAAATATGTTGTGCCAAGCACTGGGGAGTGGGACCGGACCCCCATACAAGATTTGTGTTAAACATGTTTCAAAAATATTTTCACTTTTTTTCTCTCCAACATTTTTTCTTCTTATTTCTGAAAATAGCAGATCTACAAGCTCACAACGTTGTGAGCTTGTAGATCGGCTATTTTCACAATAGCCGATTGTGAAAATAGCCGTAGGCCTATGGTCGCTCCTTTCGGGCTTGTTTTCATAGACTTGGTTGCTTGTTTCTCCCGCGGAACCTGGCAACACCGAAGGAGCTAACGCGTACCTCCAACCAGAACCCAACGGGAACGGGAAGAGAAGGAAGAGGAAGAAGAGTTTCGGCGAGCGTGGATAGGATATTATGTCGGACCCGGCGGCGCAGCAGGCCTTACAACCCCGGCTTGTACAAGCAGCCCAGTCTAGTAGTAGTAGTGGTGGTGGGTCTGCAGGTTCGACCACCACCACCGCCACCGCCACAGCCGCTGCTGCTGCCTCGACAGGCTCCGGTTCGGGGAGCAGCGACCCGGCCAGACCGGGGCTCAGCCAGCAGCAGAGAGCCAGCCAGAAGAAAGCCCAGGTCCGGGCTTTCCCTCGAGCCAAGAAGCTCGAGAAACTTGGCGTATTCTCCGCGTGCAAGGTAGCTTAATAGCTCCGCTCGGCGTTGCCATGTCCGGCTTATTTATAAGCGTCTCTGGGCTCCGTTTTTTCTGTGAAGTTGCTTGTGAATTATTGGTGGTGGTGGTTTTTTTTGGGGGGGGGGGGGGCTTGTTTCTAAAGTGTAGTTGCTTATTTGGGGCTTGTTTCCTAAATCTTGTTTAAACCAGTGTTTCTCAAATATTTTCATGTCAAGGACCCTATTTGTCCACAGATCCCCTCCATCTAATAAACTATGTTGTGCTTTTTTTTGTTGTTGCAAGATTTGTTTGAAAATAGCTTGTAGATCGGCTATTTTCAAATGGCTGATGAATATACAGTAGATTTATGCTCAAGTGGCCCATATAGTCGCTTCTTTTGGGCTTGTTTTCGTAGACCTTGTTGCTCATTTCTCTCGCACAATCTGGCAACACTGGCTCCGCTAGCTAAAAGTTTAGCACAACAAAGCACTGTTATTAACGCTAGAATCATTCGCTAATGAATGTTATCACATTGCGTGCGGTGCACACAAACAAAACAAAAGCCAGAAAACTGAAAACCCTATGAGCTCATGTTTGCAGCTTGCTATGTAAAGTTAAAGGCAACGATATGTACTGTGAAATATTGGATTTACAATTAGCTAGCTAGCCAGTGGTTCAAACATGTATTGCCATACATTAAATTAAAATGTATAGCAATGTAATGTGCACATTGTGCCTTTTTCGCAGGCAAGTGACACATGCAAGTGCAATGGCTGGAAAAACCCCAATCCACCCACAGCCACTCGTATGGACCTGCAGCCGCAAGCCGCCAGCCTGACTGAGCCTTGTCGCAGCTGTGGACATGCCCTGGGTACAAACCAGCAACTTTTATGTCACATAATTTAATGTAGCTCACACACCCTCTTAATG
Source organism: Gymnoscopelus braueri (assembly GCF_963280865.1). Taxonomy (NCBI): domain Eukaryota; kingdom Metazoa; phylum Chordata; class Actinopteri; order Myctophiformes; family Myctophidae; genus Gymnoscopelus; species Gymnoscopelus braueri. The sequence continues at coordinate 21,688,856 of NC_137615.1, forward strand.
CAGGGGTCTTCAACGTTTCTCCAGCCCAAGGACCCCCTATCTGAGAAAGGGATGAAGCAGGGACCCCCCCCCCACACAACATACTGTATCAAATTGTGTTGCAGATTACTTTTTCATAGATTTCATCATTTGACAGCACTGTCATCAGTGTTGTGTTGGACACACACCAAACCTCTTTGCCAAAAATAGCTGATCTACAAGCCTCGCGCTGCGAGGCGTTGTGAGCTTGTAGATCAGCTATTTTTGGCAAAAGTTCTCCTCAGAATAGGGATGCTAGGGTTCAAGTGGTTAATCAAAACAAAAAATCCTATCACACAGATTTGGTGGCCCCCCTGTAGTAGCTCTGAGGACCCCCTAGGGGCCACGGGCCCCCTGTTGAAGACCCCTGGTGTAGCAGACTGTTATTATTTGTATTATTTGTATTCCTTACTTTCTTCATATCTCTGGCATGGAAGTCTAAAGTCCAGTGGCATCTCTTCAAAGATAGACAATAGTATGCATTCCTTTTGGAAAACCAAAAACTCCAAACCAAAACATTTTGTTTATAACTTATTATTATAGCTGACCATGTGTCCCACCTGGAGAATGTGTCAGAAGAGGAGATTAACAGGCTGTTGGGGATGGTGGTGGATGTGGAGAACCTCTTCATGTCTGTGCACAAAGAGGAGGACACGGATACCAAGCAGGTCTACTTCTACCTCTTCAAGGTGACCCAGCAATAACTCATATCAATATAAATAACTCATATACACACTGTGCATAGATATCACAGATATATTCCCTGTGTTGTAATAACACACTGACATGGACCTTTTTGCTTCTGTGGTTTACTGTTGTAGCTGCTGAGAAAATGTATCCTGCAGATGAGCCAGCCAATCGTAGAGGGATCTCTGGGGAGCCCACCGTTTGAAAAGCCCAACATTGAGCAGGTGAACAAACTCCCAGCTAGGGCTGTCACGACGATCAACTGTCATACAAATAATTGTGATTAACGATTTTAATTGAGCTTTTGGCATTGAACATTCAAACTTTGGAACATGGAAAAAAAAAATATATTTCTGTTAGGCTTTGTAAGAAATAACTGACATCATTTAATAACTTAAAAATAGTGGAAATAGCCCACGTGAGCTTGTAGATTTGCCACATCCGCTATTTTTTGAAAATTATGAAAATGTTTATGATGTCTATGAAACATAGAAATGATTATGACGATCATGATGATTAAAAATAATTGCCGAGTATCAAATAATTTCGATTAGGTGATTATGTAATAATTGTGATAGGCTCCTAGCTATACTCCTATACTGATGTATAGCTAATCCGCAATGCTTTCCAAAGATATGTGTCTGAGACAGGCTCCTGGTTGAAGATAAGATTGATTGATTCCGCGGGAGAAATTCAGTCACATAAGGCAACACAGCATTTAAGAAGATACAGTTAGATGCAGCAGGGTAAAATTCATCACATTCAGTGCAACTCCATCAATATTTGACACAATATACAACACTACACCCTCTACAGTGCTTCCATAGTGTAGGACAAAAGAAATACAAGAGAATGCACAGTAAGCAGGTGAGATAGTGTCTATACTGTTGTTTTAGACTTGAGTGTATTGGTTGTCCCCTTAGAGAAGATGAATATATCATTACCCATCCTGCTAAACCTTCCCACACGCACCAAGTGAAGGTTTGAGTGGTTGTCCATGGTGCATTTTAACATTGCAACCACTGCCCTACTTATACAAGAAATATTTAAAGTCTTTATTTTATTTTTTATTTGTTCCATAGGGGGTGTTGAATTTTGTTCAGTACAAGTTTAGCCACCTGGCACCGAAGGAGAGGCAAACCATGTTTGAACTTTCAAAGATGTTCCTCTTGTGCCTGAACTACTGGAAGTTGGAGACACCCTCACAATTCCGCCAGCGCTCCCAGAAAGATGATGGAACAGCATACAAAGTGGACTATACTAGGTCTGTGTTCTTATTCAACATTTTTAAGAACATTTATAATTCCAGTGGGGTTTTCATAATAATTTTTCATAATAATATTTCATGTGTGTGTGTGTGTGTCAGTCAAATATTTTTTTGTCACCACAATGGCAGTATTTCCAAGTGCTGATTATTTGATTCTCTTGATTTTCAGATGGTTGTGCTACTGCCATGTCCCACAGAGTAACGACAGCCTACCACGCTATGAAACCACTCAGGTTTTTGGCCGTAGCTTGCTCAAGTCAATCTTCACAGTAACACGTCGTCAGCTTCTGGAGAAGTTCAGAGTAGAGAAGGATAAACTTTTACCAGAAAAGCGCACGCTCATCCTCACGCACTTTCCCAAGTAAGTGCAACCACATAGAAATGTGTTTGTGTGTAGTGTTATATATGTAATTATGTATGTCAAGTTTTTTAAGAGGAGGATCTAAACTAAAGCATAACAAATCTATTGCTTTAGGCACTGATACTGTATATTTCTACATATGCGGTAGAGTCCTACACAGATCTGTGTTCTGGTTCCGCAACTGCACTGCATTTGTTACATCAGTTCCAAGATTGAACCCGCTATCTGTCATCAGGTCTTAGGTTGGTCTGACACTGAAACCGATACCTATTAAGTTCAGTATTCTACAGATCCCTTTATTAATTACAGTACGTGTGTAGGCCAATACTTTATATACAAATAATTGAGGCCATTCTGTGTGTTCTAGTCTATCTGTATTGGACATTTCAACAACAAGGCACAGCACTAAAAGAGTGCAAAAGAAACGCATAAAATAAAACTGAAATTATATAAAAAAGCTCAGTAAAAGGAAAAAGCAAATAGAAAAGTATTTAGCTTTGATTTAAAAAGAACCGAGTTGGGGTGATTCATTATCCAGATAGGCTGGCTAGAAAATAAGTGTAATAACCTTGTAAAAGATGTATATCATGCTTTTACCCACCACATGCATTAAAGCAGCACTATGTAACTTTTTAACAACTATATAGCATATTATGTCCCACAAAATTACAAAGTTACATTTGTTTAAGCAATAACAATCATCCTTCCATAAATGTATAGACTCAAGGGGGTCCCTGCTAGGGGCTTGACTGTATTACTATGTATAGGGGAGACGATGAGTTTCATCCTGGCATTTACCAAGGCTGCTATATTAATACGCTTTATTGTTTGGCTATTCAGTTGAAAGATGAAATGTTTCCAAACTGGTGAAGTTATATTTTGGTGAGGAAAACATTGCTGTAGTTTCATTTACATTTCTCCTTGATGAATTAGTGACATATTTAAACGCCAATTTCTGTTATGGTGTTTAAGTGAATAATAGAATAGAATATTCCGGATTTTTTTGACAAACAATGTCATTCAATATACACATGCATTGAAGTGTTAAACAAGAAGGGCCCTAGCCTCATGACGAAAGAAAAGCGAGAACAAATTTGAACATAACAACATAGGTGTGGTGATTGTTTTCCATTCCCTGTTGTTGGCTTATTAATAGCGCAATATTTCAGTATTGTGCTTATTGCGACAGGCCCACCATCTGTCTGTTCATATCAACCTCTATGGAGGATTGGCACTGAAATAGGACACTGCAAAATCAAAGGTATTTGTTGATATGTCATAAGTCATAGTGTGTATATATATATGTACATGTTGCAGGTTCTTGTCGATGCTCGAAGAGGAAATCTATGGGGAGAATTCTCCCATCTGGGAGGCTGACTTCACCATGCCTGCATCTGATGGAGCACAGCTTGGACACCAAACAGGTCAGGGGAACGTGTCCTTGTGGTTCTTTCTGTAACAGCTGTTGGGGTGCGGGCAAGCTCATAATGCACGTTTAGAAATTGCTCATTGGTTGTTGCTCAGTTGAAGATGTTCAACTGAGCAGGTGTCTTAAATGATTGATCAGCTCACATGACCATGTTAAATTATGTGCAAAGAATTATTAAAGCATTTCTTCACTAAATGAAAACTTAACAAGCTAAATTCGACATTACATTTTTATTTTTGTCAATCGTCTGTAGTGACCCTCCTATAAAGTATACTCGGACACAATTCAAGTCTTTAAATATTGGTAGGGTGTCCCAATTATGTCCGTTTTACAGGGATTCAGGTTTTCAGTCAACATGATATATTGTATTTCTGTCAATTGGATTCCAGCGTGAAGATAATCTTATCCCAATAATTTAAATTCATGATAAAATTCTTTAATGTTTTTATCATAAAAGATATATCCACTCATCCCTAGCTAAAGGTTAGGGTTACCAAATGGCTTCGTGACAACAGACTGCTGTGTTGCTAGTTGAGATTTCAGTTCCTTAACCTTTCTTTTACTCAGTTCACTGTAGACTGGAAAGGTTTTGTCAAATGATTAGTGGTTTTCAGAAAATGCTGTTCCAAGTTCCCTTTCTTCACCATTGCTGCGCAGTTTTGACAGATGAGACGATTACATTTTCTATTCAACATGACAAAAAAAAAGTATCTTCCCGTTCTGTGTGGGCATTGTCTCGTGTCATTAACTGTGGATTACTAACAACGGGTTACATACCTGGTCCATTGATATGCTGCAAAGGCCATTCCTATGATAGATTGTGTGGCGCAACTCTGCTGATATGATTCGTTGGGGTTCACATTCAAAACCAGCAGACTTGACTGTGGCGGACCGGACAATCTGAATGGCTGTTTTTCTATGGGTTTTGAAATTGCTCTGCGATCGCCCAAAAAGCCTGTTGAGATCGACCATTCAATTATAAAGACATGGTTGCCTGCCCCTGACTTAAACCCTAAGGTTTCTTTGAGTTCAATATAAATCCAATAAGTCGAAGTATTAAGAATTTGTAAAAAAGAAAAAAGAAAAGACTGAATACCACCTGGCATATTTCAAAATGCATGGAATTTATTCATACTGGTACATAATTTTCACCCTTCTGCCCTCCATTGGAATTATATGGTACTGCATGGAGAATTTCTTTATGTGAAAAACATGATTAACACCAGTACATACCAATATATTTAAATAAAACTATGCAAAGCTTACAATATTTATATTTTCATTAAAAAAAATAACTTTTGAATGCAATTCACTTGTAAGTTTCAAGTTTGTAACATGTCAGTTGATGGCTGTGGTGTTTGTCTTCATTGCAGTGATTAGTCCTGCTGCTGTGTCGAGGTCCCCCTCTTTCCCAAAGGGCATCACCAGTGTTTCATCAATGGGCAGTATGGACACCGGGGGATCAGAGCCCATCACAGGTCTTTGAGCACTGCTGTCTCTCCCTTTATTTGTCAAATACCGCGCTAGCGGAGTCTCGTACCTGTCTTGAGAAATAACATTCTTGTGGCACTCACAAAATGTGTCTTGGTAAAATTGTGACACACGGTGACTTGTGTTTTGCTGTGTCGCCAGGAGAGAAGCGTAAACTTCCAGAGGCGCTGACCCTGGAAGATGCCAAGCGGATCAGAGTGATGGGAGACATTCCCATGGAACTGGTCAATGAGGTGATGATGACCATTACTGACCCTGCTGCTATGCTGGGGCCGGAGGTGAGCACAGACCGTAGCATATTTCATGTCATTTGGTCAGTTTGAGATATCAGATATGTAGACTTAGTTCAATGTATAAAATATTTGCAATTGACATGGTGTCTATTTTATTTTATTTCACTAGACAAACTTGCTGACGCCAAATGCTGCCCGTGATGAAACGGCTCGATTAGAAGAGAGACGAGGCATCATAGAGTTCCATGTCATTGGGAACTCCCTGTCCCAGAAGTCTAACAAAAAGATTCTGATGTGGCTGGTGGGCCTGCAGAACGTCTTCTCTCATCAGTTACCTCGCATGCCCAAAGAGTACATTACACGGCTAGTGTTTGACCCGTAGGTAGACGTTTCTCACACCACAGATCTATGAGATGCCTTGCATAATACTTGGTCGGAGCCTTATTGAGTTTTGAAAATTTCCTTCCTACACAGGAAGCACAAGACCTTAGCCCTCATTAAAGATGGCCGCGTCATTGGAGGCATCTGTTTTAGGATGTTTCCCACTCAGGGCTTCACAGAGATCGTCTTCTGTGCCGTCACTTCCAACGAGCAAGTCAAGGTACAGTATGTTACTGTAGGCATTAAGAGCAGAGTCTGTGTTAAAGCACTGTCTGCCAGATTGTCACGTTACTGTCCTTGTTGATATAAGGGCTACGGAACCCATCTGATGAACCACCTAAAGGAGTACCACATCAAACACAGCATCCTCTATTTCCTCACCTACGCCGACGAATATGCCATTGGCTACTTCAAGAAGCAGGTACCCGCAAAGATAATCTCCCAAGACTCCCAATTCCATTTCCTTTATCCAACTGACCTACTACACCTCTTCAGGTCTAGTCTTAATGATAAACCTGATTATTTTCCCCCACCCCATTTTCCTTCCCAGGGCTTTTCCAAAGACATCAAAGTGCCGAAGAGTCGTTACCTTGGTTACATCAAGGATTACGAGGGTGCGACACTCATGGAGTGCGAGCTGAACCCCAGGATCCCCTACACAGAGCTCTCCCACATCATCAAGAGACAGAAGGAGGTATGGGATGGTTGCTAAAACGCTTGTCGAAAAACTAAATCTCAAAGGCGATTTGGTGTCACGTGTCACATGTTGACTCAACTTCAGCATGTTTAAATCCTGTGTTCTCAACAACAGACTATGGTTGTAGATCCGCTGCTTTAAAAATGGCAATGGCGGTTATTGTGTTGGCACTATCTGAATAGCCGGCGAACGGCTGTTAAAAAGTCAAAGGCAGCTGCGTCCGGCATGTACCGCATACTGTAATGGTGCGCTCGGACGCCGCTTGCGAGCCTCAAGGCCGCAGTGTCGGCTGCATCCCTGCCTTGTCTGCCCACCTTGACCTGTCAAGTGCTTTAAGGATGTTTAGGTAACAAAAATAATCCCTCTCCTGCCCCATCCCTCCTGGGGAAAACAAACATCTATGGTGCAATTGCTTAATATGTCTGTGTGGGAACTCAGGACTGAAGTTCCTCGCCCTTTTTTTCAGTTTGGTACAAATAAGTATACGTAACACTCCTAGTGTCTGTGTAGTGTGTATAATAGTAATTCATCTTCCGCTGGCATATCAGATCATCAAGAAGCTAATTGAGAGGAAGCAGACCCAGATCAGGAAGGTGTACCCAGGTCTCACTTGCTTCAAAGAGGGCGTGCGCCAGATCCCCGTGGAGAGCATTCCAGGCATCAGTAAGTGCTTGGCTTTTGGTTGGGGAAAGATCATATTGTAAAATCACAATGGTCTGTATTATTTAAGAGAATTTTGAGACAATTTCTTAAAATGTTTTGGTTTACTTTTGTTTTCAGGGGAGACGGGCTGGAAACCCAGTATCAAGGAGAAGGGGTAAGCGCTCAGCACGCTAGTCTGATGATATGAAAAACTGAATCACAGGATCCACAAAGGAAGGGCATGGCTCCAATGTGGATCTCAGACTTCAAGTGACAGCCTGTGATGTTGTCTGACAGTCTGACATGTCCATTATGTATGACAATCTTGATGGTTTCAGCCCCATCAGAGCCCCATTAACTTACATTCTACAGTTAAATATTTAATTTTTAACATCAGAGATCCACAGGGACCCCACGCTGTTATTAACCCTGTATTGTTTTAAGTGATTTCAGAATTCTCTATTGTTTGTCAATACAAACTTTGCGGTACTTGGCTTGAATGTTTGACCTCCTCTAAGTTCTCTTATTGGATGCACGGCTCCGAAAAGAATCAAGTTGCTGAAAAGCTCACCAGCACTTAAAGTCCTTTTAGGATCTTGTGTGATGATAAATGAATTGTCACACTGAGGAAGGCTTTGAGCTGAAATGTTTGTTGGTCATTGATGCTGCTGGGCCATCATTTGATAAATAACGGATCCTAAAAGGACTTTTAAGTGAGTGCTGGTGATCTTTTCAACAACCTTATTATGCAGTGTATGGGAGTGTCGACTTACAGCTTGATGATGTTCAACTATGAACTATTTGTAGGAAGGAGGTGAAGGACCCTGATCTTTTGTACAACATGCTGAAGAACCTCCTGGCCCAGGTTAAGGTGAGGAACTCTATTCATATCAGGGATGGGCCATTATAATGTATATATTATAAATCACTGTGAACATTGTGATTTAGGCAACTGCAAGGCAAGCGAAAGACATTTAGTTTTGTCCGTTTTTTGTTGCCTCCCTGTCGATGGCCATTGATTGTTGATTGAGGATGTACGTAGGTCCCATAACCTGGAGAAACTGTGATACTAGGAAGAAGCAGCCTTCTCAATCAAACCAAAAGCCACATGGCACGATCTGACTTGGACAGTATCAGGCATGAGTACACCTAGAGACAGGCAGCAAGTACTGTAGGTACTGTGCAAAGTCATTACACTGAAGAGGAAGTGTTTCAGGACGGTTCTGAAAAGTTACCTAGATGTTTGCGTGATGTAGATAAATAGGCTCATAGATTGCTGTTATTAAATAACTTACTTCTGATAGGCTACTTTACATTTGCCAGGGTAGATCATGTCATGCCCCTGGTCCACCCTGAAGGAGTTTAGTTTAAGAACATTTTCACCCCTCATGAGTGGGCAGGCTATACATACACAATCGCGTCGGTTCCAATAGGAACGCGTGGGTTCCAATAGGGATGAGTAACCATTTGTCTCTCTCCACCAGACTCATCCAGATGCCTGGCCCTTCATGGAACCTGTGAAGAAATCAGAGGCTCCAGATTATTATGAGATCATCCGTTTCCCCATCGGTGAGCACTCCTACCACATAACTATCCACTGCCTTGACTGTCGCTGCACTCAACACTTTTCACTTGTGTTGCCTTATGAAGCATTTTACAATCTGTGAGGAATGGAGCTGTTCTATACACAGAATAAGGCTGTGTTCACATAGGCTGCTTCTTTAAACTCATCTGTCTTGAAATGAAATGCAAAGTAATACAGCATACAATAATGCATGCTGTCTCATTCTGTACCACTGATATAATAAATAAAAAAGTCACAAAGCACCAGCAGCGACAATAAAGACAATACAAATATTTCTTCGCCCTATTTTGGCAAAGAGGAGAAAACATGGTTTTGCTTTAAATGAAATTAGTCACCAGAAAAATACATTTCATACTATCTCCTTTGCTAGATTGTAGTATTTGCGGTTACGCACAGCGATATTGTCCATTATCCAGTTCCATTTAAAGATCTTTGTTTAACCCATTGAGACCTGAGGCCGATTCTAAAAACGCCTTCTAAAACCTAACCTAAGTTTTCTGAAAACGTTCAAATTCTTACTAAAAAAATTAATACAAAATGATGTTGGTATATGTATAGCAACAACTAATGAGACACAGAGGTGGCTCCCGGATTCAGAGGTATAACAACGTATAGGTGGCAGCAGGTCTAAATGGGTTAATATGATGTTTGCTTGTCTCTGTGAAAAAAAATTCAGTTTCAACTTTCAGTGTCGCTTTTATTATTTTCCTCCTCCACGTGCCTATAATCCCGCACGCACACTAATATACAGTACACACACACACACACACACACACACACACACACACACTGTCTCTGAAAGCCACACACCTTGATTATTTGCTATATTGCTATTACAACAGAAAAATAATAATATTAATAGCAAGCAAAGGTATCTAAGAACTGATATGAAATAAATGCAGAAAATCTAACTCAAAATGTATAACTTTGACAGATCCGTTTGTGCTTAAGCTCTACGGACAAAAGATGAACTTGTATTTATTGTAGAATTATATTAATGTCTGACAAAAAAAAAAAAAAATTGTGCATAGCTTTTAACACATTCCATGCCAGAGTTTAATCTCATAATGTACTCACCAGTGCCAGCGTTTTATTGTTGTTTTTTTGTTTTTTTCATGTCGCCACAGACCTCGCTAAATAAGTTAAAAGTGCGCGTTCATTTGGTTCTAAACACACAGCGGATCTGTGAGAAACGGCCAGCGAAAACAGTTTCCAAATGCGAGCCGCCATCTTGAAGATACAGCCGATCAACGCTAAACAGTGATCAGCGAGGAGAAAAACAACAACCGAGAAAATCGAGTTTTAAACAGGATCCCAGACAGGAAGCGGATACGATCGAAAAAAACGGAACCCGAATAATTCTGTTTCCGACCGGAAACCGGAAACGGAAATGGATCAAAAAAATTCGGAAAGTGCACCTGGGGCAATTTCAATGGGAATCGGCGGTTCGCGTAGATCTACGCGACTGGCACGCTGCGGCTTTAAATAGGTTCGCGTAGATCTACGCGACTGGCATGCAATGTGTTAATTGTCAGACTTTGTTTAGCCTAGAAACGAATGTGATGTAATGTGCTTTGCTCTTTAATAATTTGATTAAGAACAAGATGTGGCCTATATCATCATAACTTGAGGAATTCAATTTCACTTGAGCACTGCTGCAATCATGCCTTGTCTGTCTTTGCTCCCACAGACCTGAAGACGATGACTGAGAGGTTGAAGAATAGATATTATGTGACCAAGAAACTTTTCATTGCGGACCTGCAGCGCATTATCACCAACTGCCGCGAGTACAACCCTCCAGACAGCGAGTACTGCAAATGTGCCAACACACTGGAGAAGTTCTTCTACTTCAAGCTGAAGGATGGCGGCCTGATTGAGAAGTGAAATGGGCCATTGACTATGGTGATAGACTTTAATAGACTTATTTACAGAGTGACAAGTGGCATTCGTGGTTACACACAAACACTGAACAACAGATGTCACCAGGAAATCATTGCTAGCTATTTTCATACGTGTGTGTGTGTGTGTGTGTGTGTGTGTGTGTGTCTGAGTCTGAGTCTGACTTGTTAGAGACAGTAATTTTTGGCCTTGTAAGGAAGTTATGGTTAAGATTTTGGACAATGCTAAGGGGCCAGTCATTCACCTTTTCCAGTACTCAAACATGCATAATGAGAAATATAATACCTTTTGCATTCAGTGTACCAAAGTGTTAGGTCCCAGTGAAAATCACTTTATCCTTTTAGTTTCAGTCACGTTTCATCCATATTAATATTATAGAGCGACCAACCCAATTTTGTCACATGTAATGATGTTTTTTGTTAGTCCAATCTTTTTGACCCTAACTCATCACACCAACTGATGTGAATATTCTTTGAGTTCTCTCACTAGAGACTGGACCATGGGACCTTAGCCACCGTTGCCTTCCGTTACTGAAATACACTTGAACATACCAATCAGCTTTGAAGGATTTAAAAACGATGTTATGTTTGAGCGGGAGAGTCTTTTATTTTGATTTTTACTCTTCACATTCATTACAAGTCAGGCAGTAGTTTGACTCCTCAGTAGTTCAGGACGGTACCAGGCTGATTGTTGGACTGGGCATCAAAGATTTCCAACCGTTGTGTGAAAAGCAAAATTGTTACCCAAGAGATGGGAACACTTTGACAGCTTAATAGATGGGGAGTCATTTGCTGCTTGTCTTTATTCTGGACCAGTTACAATGCTGCCATGTAGTAGCTTTGCTTTCGATGATGTGACAGGTGACAGTTGGTGACATTGTGTTCTGTTGTGTCTATAGACCCTGTCAGTCATTTCCACTTGTTAGCTTGCCAGCCCTGTTTTAACTTGTGGAAAACTGACCAGGAGTCAATCTAGTGGCTCTGCTAGTTCTGTTGGATACATGCTGTATAACACAATAATAGGTAGTTTATTGTTCTATTTATTCCATACCCATGAGTCATGACCTATAATGGTTGTCGTTGCATGACACTGTATAGGAATCCTATTCATAAAAGAATTACACAACACTCAAACTCAAACTTGTATTCAAACTTCCACTGTTGGTACAACAGTGACTCCTTGTATGACGGTCAGTGTGTGATTGATTCCTAAGTGTACCTGCAATGCCCTTAACTCCGGTCTTATTTTTAAGACATTTCTGGAAGCAATTTATTCGTGGTTGAGCCTGCTAGTTAAGTATTCCATTGAGTTGTCTGTATGTGTGTTTTTTTCTTTTCTTTTTTTTATGACTAGCTTTGATTAACTGAAGTGATGTCAGTGTTACATTATTCAGGGTTGTCCCTTACATAATGTCTCCCTTAATCTACCTATGCTGCATTTCAAATTCTCTTGTAAGGACCTGGGGATCTGAGTGAAACTTTCAACTATAGGTCTGCTACTGTCTCTAATTATGGTATATTGCAATTTACTGTAACGGTAACACTGTTCATTACAATAAATCTTTTTTTTTTTTTTAAACAATTGCTTTCATTCTAGGTTTCCAAAATATTTATCATACAATTAATTATCCAGTTACATATATCCAGAGTTGCCTTATGGGTAAACACGCAAAAATGTACAGAAAATCATCTTGCAAACTGTGTTTTTACTTTTAGGTACATTTTATATACAGTAAATGAAGTTGGTTTATTCATTGAAGATAAGTCTGTTGATGTGCCTTAAGGGTGTTCCCAGCGTCGGTGCCTTCAGCAAGCTGTAGGTTTCATTTTCCCAGTTTAACAGAACGATGGGGCCCCTTCAGGGCACTGCAGAGGCTAACTGAAAAGCATAAAGCAATGCCTGTTTCCTCCTGCTAAGGCACAAAAACGGACCCATCATAACATAAGTTGAAACCACAAGTGCAATTGACCAGAGGTGTGTTCTTTAAGATTTGCAATGGGCCATTGGCTGTAGTTATTTTCAGTTATGTGCGCAAAACAGGCTCACTCTGTCGTTGGATAATGCAGTGTTGTCCCTCCAGAGCCTCCCTAGGTGGGACCATTTCTCTGGCAGAGAGAGCAAAGGTTTTCTTTCGTTTTCCTTTCTTGGTGTGCGCGACAGCTGATCAAAACAGAAGTTAAAAGCCCCACAGCCTGCATTTCCCAAAACAGTGACAAGCCGTTTCAGCTGATACTTCACCGTTCTCTATCGGACCAGTCGGGTGAGTTGAAAAGGGCTGATGATTATTCTAGATGATAGTTGTTAAGGAAAGGAAACACTTTACTTAAAGGTCGGGTCTATAATGCATTATAATTGCATTTATAATGCATTATAATGTGATTATAAGGCATACCATTTGTGACTCGTTATAAATGTTAATAATATATATAAACTTAACACATTTATAACATGAGTGCTGGTCATAATGTATTATAAGCTCTGGAACAGCACACGACTTAGTCAGTTATAAAGTGTCCATGTTATAAATTATACATTATAAACATTTATGAGTGTTATGAAGCCTATAAGTGCAATATAATGCATCATGAATGTGATCATAATGCATTATAGACCTGACTGACTTAAGTAAAGTGTTACCTGGTAATTATTATGTGCTATTCCACTGAGTTAATAATGCATTATGATCAGCACTTATACATTATATTATAACAAGTTATCATACTTCATAAAATTGTTATAAGTTGCTATGCATAATTGTTATAATTCCTTATAAGTGCATTATAAATGTGGTTATAACGCATTATAGACCGACCTTTATATAAAGTCTTACCCTAATCATTTACCTTCTCCCTCTCCAGCTGGTAAATTCCAGAGCACTGAAATATTTCTACCAGACCTGATGGTCACTTCTATTCATGTAAATCTGAGTGTTTTCTGTCTAAAACAGGACTGAAGTGTAAGGATGTCAGACTTTGGTCTCTATGAGTACCAGGAGGAAGTGGTACAACGTGCTCTACAGGGTGACAACACCATCATTTGGCTGCCCACCGGAGGTGGAAAGACACGCGCTGCCGTCTATGTGAGCAAGAGACACCTGGAGACCACCCGCAGGGCCAAAGTGGTGGTACTGGTCAACAAGGTAGAGATATAGACACGATACCTGGCATAGCACAGATAAGAGGTCAGAACAACTGCCATGCAGTGGTGGAAAGTAACTGAGTACATTTACTTAAGTACTGTACTTAAGTACAATTTTGAGGTATTTGTACTTTACTTGAGTATTTCCAATTTCCAATACTTTTACTTCTACTCCACTACATCTCAGAGGCAAATATTGTACTTTTACTCCACTACAATTATTCGAAAACTTTAGTTACTAGTTACTTTGCAGATATAAATTATTACATTATAAAATATACATTAACCCATTTAGCCCTCTTTTAAACCTCGGCTGTTTGAAAATAACAGATTGTGAAATTGTAGATCGGTAACATTTTAGTACTTTTACTTTTGGTACTTTAAGTACATTTTGATACCAATACTTTTGTACTTTTACTCAAGTAAATTTTGATTTCCGGACTTTTGTAAGAGTACTTCTACATTGCAGTATTGATACTTTTACTTAAGTAAAACATTTGAGTACTTTTTCCACCACTGCTGCCATGACTTGTTTCACACCTCCTCTGCCTTGCATGTTATGCCAAATGTGGTTGAGTGTGAGTTTGGCACAGAGGTGTAGATGCCAACCAGCTGCGGTCATGTCTTCTAGGTTCATCTGGTGGAGCAACATTACAAAAACGAGTTCCAGCCTCACCTGGGCGCGGAGTTCAAGGTGGTTCTCGTCAGCGGGGAATGTGACGAGAAGGACTTCTTTGGCAAAGTGGTGAAGGACTCTGACGTGGTCATCTGCACGGCCCAAATATTAGAGAACGCCTTAAATAACAAGGAGGACGGCAAACATGTTGAGCTCTCAGGTTTGAACCACATTTGTACATCTAGACAAGTCATTATTCTCTCTTTCCCACTCTGCATCCCATTACAACACTGTCAAATCGTGAGCGTTAATTTAACTAGAGTATAAAATGAGTGTACATTTGTACACGATCGATAAACTATAAATGAACACTGAGGATTTTACTGTGTACTGAGATGTCCCTCTAGTCAATCATGCTTGGCGGGTGTACGCATCCCTTATACAGTATGTGTGTGTCTGTTCACCACAGATATCACTTTGCTAATATTTGATGAGTGTCACCACACCAACAAGGAGGGTGTCTACAACAAAATAATGAGGCAGTACATAGAGAAGAAGCTAAAAAAGGAAGGGCCGCTGCCACAAATCCTGGGCCTCACTGCATCTCCTGGAACAGGGGGTGGAAGGACCCTGAAAAAGGCCGTGGAACATGTACTGCAGGTCAGTATATACTTGTATTTGCATCTGTGGAATTCCTAACGACAACTTGAACCACAACCGTGGTGGGGCGGCAATGTAAAGCCTTATATCAACACTTTTTCAGTTGAAAATTTGGCTTTTAATGTAACATTACACTCCGTCCAAATTTGGCCATATACAGTACCACCTCAGCCCTGTCTCTGTCACCTTCAGATTTGTGCCAACTTGGACTCTGCCATTGTTTCATCTAAAATCTATGCCCCTGAGCTGAAGAAGAAAGTACCCAGACCCATCAAAAAGTTTGACATTGTGGACAAAAGACCTAAGGTGAGACATTTTTGTTGTAAGTATAATGATGTTGATATTAGGAGATGTGGCACTGAGCCACTTATTTATACCTTGTTGGCTGCCAGCTTTGCAGCACACAACACCATTGTATGACCATTGTCAGTGGTGGACATTTACTTGAGTACTGTACTTAAGTACGTTATATTAGTATTTAGGTTTTTGTGCAAACACATGCCTTTCACTCCACTACATTTCTAGGAAGGGACTCTTGGGACCCAAACTAACATAAATAATTTAAGTTATGAATTACCCACTTGAACCCTATTTCAAATATGGTAACAGCCGATCTACAAGCTCACAACGCGTTGAGCTTTTTTCTAAATTTCTTCATTATTGTTTTTTTCAAAGGGTCTACATTTCAATACAGCAGTCCATTGATTTAAAAAAATTAACTGTGCTTCTTGATTTGTACATTTGAACACTTAACAGTATTTACTTGAGGTTTTTTTTGGGTGTTGCATTAGTCGACTATTAGTCGACTATAGGCAACTATTGGCCAATCAGATTCGACTATAGAAATCCTTAGTCGGGGACAGGCCTAACTTGAGTGTATACTTTGTCCACCACTGACCATTGTTTATCTCCACAGGATCCGTTTGGAGATCACCTGAAGTGGATGATGAGACAGATCCATGAGTTCCTGACGTTACCGCCAGACTTTGACCTCAGGGAAATGGGCACTCAGGAGTACGAGGCAGATGTGGTTGAACTAGAGAAGAAGGGTCCGTGGGTCATTTCTTCTTAATCACGCAATCAAAGATCGAGACTTCAGCAGTCATATATATTGATTGATTGATTGAATTTATTTAATGATAAAAGGAAAGAGCACATCAGCACTTCCACACATACAGCAGACACAATGTCACTGAGGATAAAACACAATAAAGCCCTATGGCTTATTTCCATTGTGGTCCTCTAAAAAAAACACAGTCACAACATAAAAGAGACAAATACATATCACAAACTATATCCTGTGACTGTAATGTGATCAAGGGTAGCATAGGTGTTACATGTGCAGTAAATGATTTTCTTTAGTTACAATTAGTGTTCTAGCTCTATATTCTGATGGCAATCATTGCTATAGAGTGTTTGTTCAGTAACGGGGGTCTCCCCGTCTCCACAGCTCTTTAGTAAACGTAGTCTTTTCTCCATGCACTATTGGCTAGACATTTCAAATCAATCTGTGCTTTAATATACACTAAAACAACGATAACTTCACTGTTTTGGATTACCTATCTCAAGCCAGTTTCAAGGCTCTGCAAGTTGATTTTCATGTTATACTGAAAGAATTAAATCCAATGCCTTCCTTGAGAATATAACAAATGGTATGCTTTGTAAAATGGTCAGCAGCAGTAATGTCAAGTATACTGTTAGTCAGTCAATAAGGCAATTCATGGTGGTCTGGCTAAACATGCCAGACTACCAGTATAGGCCATTAACCACTTGCACAAATTGTCACAATTGTTTTTCAAATATGTATATATTATTTTTTGCGAAAATAACTGAAAGAACACAACTCACGATGCGTTGTGAGCTTGAAGATTGGCTATTTTCGCCACACAACGCAACACTGTTGTATGATGAAGTGTAAAATGGGGCTTAGGCTGGTCTGGTGGTTAAGGCTGCTTGAAAAAAACTGTAGAGGGAGCCAATGGGTCCATCTGTTTGAAAAATAACAAATGTTCACAGCCAGTCACTAACTTTCATGTTTGATTTTTTCGGTATTAGGTGTAACTGCCGGCAACAGACCGCTTGCACAGTGCGCACTCCACCTTAGGCAATACAATGATGCTCTGCTCATCAATGACACTTTACGAATGAGCGACGCCTACCGCTCCCTGGAGGCCTTCTACCGTACCAAGGATGCCACAGCCATTGACGGAACAGACTTCTTCCTGGTGGGACTGTTCCAAGGTGAGAACACTGAAGTGTTCTTTGATCGTCCATCTGTCTGTTCATACCTATTAGATGAGTGAGATTTATACGCAAGTAATCACCGTTTTTGTCGTTCCCTTTATTCAGAAAACCAGACTGAGCTCGAGAGACTGGCGAGAGATGCTCGCTTTGAGAACCCCAAGATGGGCCAACTCCAGAGAACTCTACTGGAACAGTTTGGGCCCACAGAGAATTCCAGGGGTATCATCTTCTCTAAAACACGTACAAGTACAAATTGCCTGCATGACTGGGTCCTAAAAAACCCAGCCTTAAAGGAAGCTGGGATCAAGTCGGCCATCCTGATTGGTGCAGGTAATGGCATCAGCCACATGACTCAGGTAGGCTACGTTTCAGGTTAATGTTCATCCTCAATGTTCAATTATCACAATTCTTACAGTTTGACCTCTCTATGGGTGTTTATGTTGTGTATTCAAGTTCAGCTCAATATACATCCCACTGTCTTGGTGCTGAACCAAACTGTAAGGACAGTAAATTAATTTAAGAAAAACGTTTTTACTGCTCCAAACTTTATCATTCACTGTGTTTCAGTCCAAGGTTCAAAACACTGAATGCTAATGTTTGTAGCAGTAAAAAAGTGAGTTGCGAGCCTTTTCCCTAAATGTTTATGTTGTGTAGTCTTAGTGTGCTGATGGATTTCTGTCTTTGTGTTATATGGATGCTTGCAGACTGAGCAAAGAGGCGCAATCCGCAAATTCCGAGAAGGTGCTCTCAACCTCCTGATTTCCACCAGTGTGGCCGAAGAAGGCCTCGATATCCCGGAATGCAACCTGGTGGTGCGCTATGGGCTCCTTACAAATGAGATTGCTCAGCAGCAGGCCAGTGGGCGTGCCCGTGCTCACAACAGTGTCTATTCAGTGGTCGCCCAGGCAGGGGGACGTGAGGTGCAAAGGGAACTCACTAATGAGTACTTGGAGGAGTTGACTGGCAAAGCCATCAGTGAGGTCCAAAGCATGGATCCCAAAAAGTTCCGCAGTAAGGTGAGATTGCACTGCACAGCTTCATCCCAGGGCTGGGCAATACAGTATATCGTTATTATATTGATATCGTCATATGAGACTAGATATCGTCTGGGATCATATTTGGGGGAAAAAAATATAAAATGTGGTATTATGTCACAATATGAAATTATTATCACAATAATGATATTGAGGTACTTACTGTAGTAAAATATATCATTACGTTTGATTTTCTCCATATCGTCCAGTCCTACTTCAGCCTTGTTCCTGGTTCAATGTTTTGAAGATCTCCTACCATATTGCCTGTCACAACCTCCACCCCCCACCCCAACACTCTTCTGTTTCTCCAGATAACTGAGCTTCATCTTGAGGCTGTGTTAAGTAGCCGCCTTGCGGCACAGAAGAAGAGTCAGAAGAAGAGTCGCTACAGCGCTGCCAATATTCAGCTCCTGTGCAGAAACTGTTTTGAGCCTGTCGCCTATGGAAATGACATTAAACTTGTTGAAAATGCGCACTATGTCAACATCAATCCTAACTTTGAGTAAGTTGTGCTCCTTTAGCAATCAAAAACAGAAACATATCCAGAGCCTTTAAAAACAGAACCTTCTATCCTTTGTATTTGTCTTCAGAAAGTACTATAAGGCTGGTGGTCAGGTGGTCCTAGAAAGGAGTTTTGAAAGCTGGGAACCTGGGCGTGTGATCAGCTGTAATAATAGAAACTGCAACAAGGTACATGGATCAGCCACAATATCCCCCATTCAGGTGCCTATGGCACATACCACATAGACTCTATGATTGATTCCCAGCTGGCCGGACCATTCACTCCCCTACTCTATCTCCGTGTTTCCTGTGTCTACACTGTACCTACCAAAAGGCTCAGAAAAAGACCCATAAATATATTTTAAAAAGAAATGGTGATGGTTGTGACACTGTAAGATTCTTTTAGATAATCAGGCCCTCATTGTTTGTATATGTGCTTCCACAGGACTGGGGATTTGAGATGAAGATGAAGGGTGCCATATTGCCCAATATGTCCATCAAAAACTTTGCCCTGGAGACACCAGAGGGCAGGATCTTAGCTAAGAAATGGAAGGATGTCCCATTCACTGTGGATGAGTTTAGCTTAAGTGATTACGTCAAAGACAAGTTCCCAGATCTGTTTGACAACAGTGTTTAGGGCAGTGATTCTCAAACTTTTTAATTTCAAGCACTCCCATAACTGGTATACAAGTATACAAATGGAATTGGTCCCATTTGTATACTCTCAGTTACCAACCTGTAAGGGTCCATTTAGAACACCCTCAAGGAACCCTGAGGGTCCTGGGACCCCACTTTGAGAACCACTGGTCTAGGGCCTCATGTAGGCCTAAAAAACTAAACAAAAATAACACATTCTTTGTATTTTAGTGGCAATTCAGTCATTCTTCACTATAATAACCATTTCTTATGTTAGATTAAGTGTATTTATTACCAAATACATTTGCACATACCCTCGGCATGTCCTATGTTGAGGACTAATTAACTGTGGTAAATGTAGTCGTAATTGTTCTAAAATAACTAAATGTAATGTATATACTGGGTTTTATTCTGGGTATAAGTTTTAAAAATAAGATTGAGGTGCAAATAAATCACACCAATGAATCGCACCGGGTACGTCCATGTTGCTTGTCAAAACTGATGGATTTTCCAGTGAGAAAACCTTCGGTGAGCAACCTGGTTGTACGACCAAGTATACATAAAAATAGGCTTTATCCTCTTGCACCATAATGTGTGTTTGTCATTTGCGCACATTACACATTCCTAGGTCAAGTAGAAAATGTATTATGAATTTATACTGCACATGAGACATACAGTATGAAAGTACATTTTGGTCTTTTTTATTACTGTCATTTTCCCAAATGTTTTACCTTATACTTTAATTCAGCGTAGCGATAGTTCATGAAGGCACGGAAGGCAGGAGGTTTACATGCTAGCTCACTCCCCGGACCCCCCATTCATTCGCTAATAAGATAATGAATTCATACACCTACAAATCAGTCTGTCTCTCCACGTTCAACCTCTCTTCATTCTCATTCGCCACAAGCTAACTCACACACGCCCTCATACCCACAGTGCATCTCAGGCGGTTCATTTAAGCAGTCTCTGTTCACTGTTCATTCTACGTGCTTCGCTGTCTCAGCTGGTCGTACAGCTCAGCTGTCAGTTTTCACATTTGCCTCCTCCCTGTGACACTTAGTTCATATTGTTAATCGGATGATTCTGTGGATTGTACTGTGGTTCTATGGATTGTACTATGATATATGGTTGTTTAATTATGCAATTGAAGGTTCAATGTTATGTTCATGTATTAGCTGTATCTCTGCTCCTGGGGGTTTGTGATCTCAGCTTCTGTGTCATGCTTGCGCAGGTAATCTGTAATATCACATGAGCAGAGTCACACCGCCAAACTGAATGCAATATCATTGCAATAAATGGTAAATGGTTAATCCTGAGCTGAAGTGTCTAAATGAAATTCTATAAATTCTTATATACAGTAAGTATTTTTTAATTTGAGTTTTCTTTTGTTGTGGTAAATGCTGCTATCACTTCTGTGTGCTGCCAGTGATTTAGAGGCAGGCTGAACACCATTGCAATTCCATCAGGGTTAGAATTGGCATGACACATTTGTTGCGAACGCAGCGGGCGCAAGTGGAGCTTACTATGAAACCGTGCTCGGGTTGTGTGTCTCTCTCTCTGCGTCTCTGTGTTCATGCTCTCATTGGCTCATGTGGCCCATGTGACTCACATGCGTGCACTGCCTGTAAGCAGCCTCCAGAGTGCGCCAGAGTGCAGGAATTTAGACAATGCACACCAGCCTGCCACACACACACACACACACACAATGTTCTGTCCACATCACGGTGAAATAACACGGATTACAAGTCCGTAAATACACAATATTTTCGAGCTGCGTTCGCTTCCAGCGTTCGCGCGTCTTACTTGTTTAGTAGTAATTTGTGTGAGTTTACATTTAGCTCATCAAATATAATTACCATTTCATTTCTAATTCTCCATGCCAATTTTCTGATGTCTGTTTAAATAAAATGATATTTAGAACTAGACAAATGTGCTCTTCGTAGAGCACAGGTCTCAGACAGGGTAGGTAGGTTATTGTGGGCCAGCAATGTTACAAGGCATTCGGATGCTGCGTTCATGATTTGAGGCATTTTGTTCAAAACGAGCCACTCCTGCAAAGTTTGGAAGCCAATCGAGATGGAATATGAAAAATCTGAGAGATAAGTCTTACTGACACGACCATAGAGATTATGCGTACCAATGTGCCAAATCTGTTGGAGAATTGTGAAAAAAATGTGTTTGGGAAAAAAGATCTGTCTTCTGGTGGCGCTATAACAGGCCGATGTGAGAGAGGTTTTTACTTGGCCTCCAAGGAGTATGCGTGCAAAGTTTCCCGCCAATCGGTTCAACGGTGCCGGAGATTAGCTGCTCACTGACGAACACACACACACACACACACACACACTGACACACGGACGGACAGGGCCGAACACACACACTGACACATGGACGGACAGGGCCGAAAACAGTCTCAGCCAGGCGGAGACAACAAGTATTTTTTTAGTTATTTATTTACCCAGGGTAGTAGCTGAGCACAAGTGCTCATTTTCAGCCCTGGCCTGCACATAGACACACACACAGAGACAGACAGACATATATTAAAACCTGGGAGCTGACCAGTACAACCACAGTCTTATACTGTTGGCCACTGAGCAGCTCCACTGGAGCAGTTGACAGGATGTGGTCAAAAGTGATTTTGTTTTGCTTGCCCTTAAATACTACACCACTAGATGTCACTGTTGGTTCTACTATGTAGTTTACTATATATGTGCTCACACCAAGGGGATTTCACTTAATCATATATAATGTCCCCTCTTGTATTATTATTCCTCTGCTTATCTGCTCTGTTATGGATACGGTCACAGTCCTTACTATGTCTATAATAGAAGTAGATTGAGGGACAGGGTGGTGCTGCTGCTGCCGAGGTGTTAATGATAATATTATGGTATGGAAATGGAGACCATGCAACACAATTAACCTACTACATTAAGAATGATCTGTATATGGGTGTAGCTCTCCATGCCTTTTCCCTACATAAATGTTTAGGCCACTGAAACCAATTTTTTTTTTTTTTTTTTTTTTTTTTTTTTAAGAATTTCTTAATGTTTAAAAAGAATTTCTTTTTAAACATTTCTTAAGAATTAATTATTTAGAATCAACATAAAACATGAAAACAAAATTGTAGTGAATGTTGCACAACAATTATGTATGAATAATGTATTTAAAATTACAATTAGGTTACATCCTAATGCACTACATGCTAGCTTATGTTATTAAAATATATTTAACACAAATCTGTTCAATTGCATAACTTTTCTAGAACCTACTTTACAACCGACCAAACAATAAACATGTTTGGTCTTTAACAATTCCCTAAGGATAGATTTAGACAACTAATTACAGAACACACGGTCTTGGCTTTGCTCAAGCTGTTTACAGTTTCATTTCTGCTGGTGTGTTTTCATACATGAATCAAGCTGAATATAGTTTTGCTACAGCTATAATGAGCACTTTCCAAAACAAACCCAAGTTATGAAATAGCGGCAACTGGCATAGAAACCATTCATTTCAGGTTGGGCAATGTTCTCTGTGTTGGGTGGACTCAGTCACTGACCTTCTAGACATCTTCCTGTGTATATCTTCAGTCTTATCTTCATATCTTCAGTTTGCTGCCATTATGTTTGGTTTAAACGCAGTTGCGTGCACCAGCGTACAACTAAGTATAAATCAAGCTTTAGATATTAGGTGTGCTCCCTCCATCACCATTTTTAAATCTAGGCTAAAGACATTCTTTATTCACAGGCCTTTTTGGCCCAATAATCTTTCAAATCTGTCAATAATTCTGCATTTGTCCCTTGATGTTCATAGTTGTCATTGGTATTTCACTGTGATTTAATTCTCTCTTTTTTTAACCCATTAAAACCGGGAAAGCATCTGTGCCATTTTAGATTTTAGCTATATAAATATAGCACGTTGGTTGCCTATTCAAAAATAGCAGATATGCAAGCTCATGAGCTTGTAGATCTGTTATTTTTGAAAAATCGTGAAAATGTGTGCGCATCTTTGAATATATATATATTTTTAAAGTGAACCTTTTTAACTCAAATATTTGCTTCTGTGGGGTCCCTCGGGGTCCGTGGCCAAATACATATAATTTTGGGGGTCCTTGACATGAAGAAGTTTGAGAACTACTGACATAGAAACATATGTTTTTCAGAAAACTGTTAGGTTGTAGGTTTTAATGGTTAAAGCATTTCTAATGTAGCAGAGAGCTGAGACAGAATGGCTGTGACCGTGAGGGATGTATAAAGGGATGTAATTCTGGTGTCATGCTTTTCTGCAGATTCAGAGAGCGACAGAGGATGGAGGCCATACAGTGTGTGATTTACTGTGATCAGGCTCTATAATCACTGCTGATTACTTCCTTTTAGTGTGTAGCTGAACACTCTGTGCATGCTAATTGTAATTAGCTCTGTGCTAATTAAAGCTGCCTGGAGTAGTTTAGCAACCACTCTGTGTGAGACTTGAAATGTGATGTATGTGTTGAAGTGATGTGTGTGTCTGTGCATACTGCATACTGTGCGTGTGTGTGAGTAATGTGCAGATCTGTGTTGCGGCATAGCACACATCTGTTTTTCTGTAAGGCTGAAAACATGTGTGCTACTGCTAAACGTTTAAGCAAGTGGAACACCAGGCCTCACAGTCTATTATTTTATTTTGTGTATTGTTTTCCATAACTACTACTTTTTTGTCTTTTTTTTATTCACTTAACAGTGTCCTACCTCCTCAGTCTGTTAGGCTATCAGGAGGATTGTACCCACCTCAAGGGAAACCCCTTTGAACCCTATAGCATCCCTATCTGGGGGAACATTCGCTGAAAATAGCAGATCTACAAGCTTAAGAGATTTGGTGTGGAAGGAAAAAAGATCGCACTAAGTACAGAGTTGACCCTGGTTAAGTAAGTATTAGTTTACTAAATATAGAGGGTTTAAGTGGTTAAACACTGAGCCATTTAACCACAAAAAAAATTGACAACTACTGAGGAGTCTTCAATGTATTGTAGCATCTCAGGTAATGTGCATTAGACTTCCCAGCATTGTTTACAGGGAACACCCCTCATCCCTTCAGTTATTCATAGGGAGAGTTAGCTGTGTGGAGACAGTTTATGATTGGATTATGAAGAAGTTGTGGTCATTACATTGGTGGCAGAAGTGGGATGACCGAGCTAGATGAGATTGATGAAATCACTGCCCTCCAGTGTCTTGGGGAAGAGGCTGAGATAAAGCTACGGTAGTTGAAGGCAAGCAAGCAGACACTCGCTGTCGGGTGATGGTACCAGATCTGCCAAAGATACTGGCCCTCGTACTGGCCAGAAGGTGCCTGTGCAGCTCAAGAGTGGTTCTGTGTGGATTACTGGCAGCCGAAAGCGGAGACCCACAAAGACTATACGCTGCCTTGCATCAATGACGCCCTTGACAACATCACCGGGCTCCAGCTGGTTAAACATGTTGGACCTCCACAGCGGGTAATAGCAAGTTAAAGGAGGAGTTCACCCAAAAAATGATTTATTTTCTATCAATTGCACACCCCATGAAGCCTTGAATATACATGGATTTATTTAGTTTTTTTGTCGCATTCCTAAGCCAATAATTTGATGCCCGGGTGTATTTCCGGTAGGAGACACAAAGAATCTACTTTGTGTCTCCTACCGGATACATTAGGAGGAGACATGAATCAAATTATTAGCTTAGGAATGCGACAAAAACACAAATAAATCCATGGATTCAAGGCTTCATGGGGTGTGCAATTGATAGAAAATAAGTAATTTTTTGGGTGAACTACTCCTTTAAGCTAGGCCCAAGGTTCGGCCCAAAACCGTTTCTCCATCATCAGTTTTGAGTCAATGCCCCTACCACTTCCAAGCAATTGATCAAGAGGGTCCTGGCCGGGTCCCTTGAGCCGATGTCTGGTCTACCTCGACAATGTATGGTATGTATGGTTTTATTGTTTTGTTTGATAAGGTAATGCGATGGGGGGAATTGATGTGTTATGTTGCTTTATGTGACCATGTATTTATTGTTTTTGTGATTAACACCTTTAGCAATAGGGATATTTCAAGCAGGCAGCCCCACCCTTCAGTTCTCCATAGGGAGAGTGAGTTGGATTGAGAGAATTTATGAGTGTATTACCAATAAAAGAGTGTTTCTATCAAAAGTTGTCATGACTACTTGCAGAAACCCACCGGTCGATATGGTATTTCTGTACATAGAACTGAAATGAAAGTGGTTAGAGATCAAACTGGGGAGTGGGTATTATATAGAACAGCATATAACATTGCAAGCTAGAATTCTTGGCTGCAGGCTGCAAGTTACCCCTGTGACACTGACATCAGTGAGTGACAGACCAGTCTTGCACAACACAGCGTGCACAGTCTCATGCGGTCTGCAGATTCACTTGCTCAACCAGTGTTCACATTATTCTCTCACTGGGACCCAAACACAGGAACACACTCTCTCTCTCTCTCTCTCTCATTCAACATGCGCGCGCGCACACAAACGAATACCTTGTACAATTTGTGTGTACACTGTGTCGGTCATTGGGACATATGTGCATCAGGGAATAGGCCTACTTGTCAGCCAGCTGCCCATGCTGTCTGAGCACGGTGCCGGTGTTCTCTGGCAGTAAACTGGCTCAGGCCAGTCTTCCTGTAGACGGAGGCAGGTGATGGCACTTGTACGTCTTTCTCTTTACAGCAGCCGCAGTGGATCTATAGTTACCATCATTGTCAAGATAGCTGATGACATTACCATTGTCGTGTTCATCTAGTTCAAAGTGATTTGCCAGCTCACGCGACAAGGCCGCGAGGACGTACAGTGTTCAAGTTATCTATGTATGGAGGCGTGGAGTTTATAGGGATATGAGGGGACTGGGGAGGGGGTGGGTGTCTTTGATATCTCTTTCCTAACACAACATGACCTCAATCAGTCGCCTATCTTAAAAAAGATACAAATAAAAAATATCCCGATTTGTCATGGCAAATCCAATATAGTACCTTTGATTGCCAGGTAAAATCAAATAGGCAAAATTAAGTTCTGACGATAAAATCTTATATAATTTTATTTCAGACCTTTTTGAATGTGGGACATGAGTGTGTGCGCACATACATGCATGTGATGAGTTTGTGTGTATGTTTGTAGTGGGTGGGTGGTTCGTTCATATACTGAAAAAAGTATTTCTTCCAATCTAATGATACTGCCGTCGACCGCAGCTCTGTCTCTTTAATCCCTGTTATTAATCCGTTAAAATGTTGAGTCAGTCAGGTTTACAGGGATTATTGTGGACTCATCTCAATGATTTGATAGCCTGTTGTATTGGTAATAATGACATGTTTTTTTTGGTTTGTAAATGGTTGAGAGAGAGAGAGAGAGAGAGAGAAACGGACCATTCCCTATGTGGGAGGCTTGATGTTCAAAGCAAGGCTGTGTGGGGGGAAATAGCGATCAAGGCAAAATAACCTATAAAAGTATCTAAGACTGGCACTGAGGCAACATTATAACGCAACTAAAACATCCTGCCATCACTACACTGAAAAGGCTAGCCTCTGAAATGCATTTCAGAGGCTGCATATTATTTTCACACAAACCAAACAAAACAAAGGTGAAAGGAAAACGTTGCAAAATACCTGCCATGAAAATTATTTGGAAAAATTTGACGGAAAAGATGGAAATGAGGAAAGAGTGAGTGGTAGGGTATAGGTGAATAGAGAAAAGGGTTGAATAATCAAAAGACTTGGCAGAAGCTTATAAGGAGGAGTGGGGGATTAAGGGTGAGAGAGTGAATGAAAAAGAGAGAGAAAATGAGGAAGAGAAGCATTATGCTGAAGGAGAAAGACTTATTATGAGGGCTGTTTTGGCTGATGTCACAGGCTGTGACCTTGTCCAGACAGGACAAGCTCACGGAGACATGATGCTGCGGGAGATGGACAACGACAAAGCGGTCTCGACGGGCCTGCTGATCTCACAACCCACTTGGGCAGTGCATGGAACCAGAGATATGTTAAGAGAAGTCAAATGCCATCAACAGATTGATTTGTAGGACTCTGGCGGAGTGTAATATTGATTGATTGAATACTTAAGAAAAAAGCACATGAAGTTAGGCTACAGCTCAATACAAGGTCAGCTAATAGGAATAAAAAAAACCAAGAAAGCCATTGGCTTGTTTCCATTGGGGTCCTTTGTACTCAATTCATAGTGAGTGATTCCTTTGCCTGGTGTACACGGCTGCGATCACTAAAGCAAGTTCATATTTGCGTGGTCATTCAGAAATGGAGGATATGGTTAGAGACAACAATGCAGCCATCATCAGTCATTAATACCAACAGCAAAGCAGCAAAACAAAGCCATCGATCAGGGCTGGCGAGCTGCAGGAGGCTCTGGCTGTGCAAGCCTTGAGATGCAGGTCTGCTTAATAGAAGCACTACATTAACTGAGATCTGACAGATCCAATTAGAATGCCCTCCGTCCTCTTGCCTTCTGTCCTTAGCCTTGACCTCTAAGGAGCATTCTTTCAGACCTGTGGTCTGCCCAAGATATTCAGTTTGCATGCTGCTCCCTTCTGCATCTCCACCATAGCGTCACTTTCCCTCCGTTTCAGCCTGGCAAGGTATGTTATAATAGCAATTATACATCCAGTGACTTTTTATATGTACTACCTAGCAGTACAGTACACTTTTCCCCTGGGACAAATGTCCTCCGTTTCCGATTCTGAACACTTTTTCATGCCGTCACCACACCCCCACACTTCACATCCTTCACCGGTCTATTCCTGTCCCTGTGCAAAGCTGTTTTCTCTGTTCTATCCATAAATGTCCAAATGATAGGTTTTGTGTCTAAAGGAGAAAAGGGAGTCACGCTTCACAAGACGGAGCACAGCAGAACATCTGACACTGGCTATGGAAGGGGAAACAAAGCAGTCTCATTTTCTTCACAAAATATATCTCTTTGTCCACATCTGAAGCCCTTCTCCTTTGTACCAATCACTCTCCTACTATCCGCAGTCCTCCCTCTCAATTATTTCTGAGAAAAATGCTGTACTTGTCAGTCTTTTTGCTTTTCAATAGCTAATGGTACATCTATCCCCCTTCCACCCCACGTCAAGCCAATTAATTCGATCAAGCTGTCGAAAGCCATTGTCTGTCACAGCAGAGTAGTATGGAGTGACCGCGGCCTTGCCACATTTATTTCTCAGAAAGGAACAGTGGCGAGGACACCAAGTTAAATTAGCCTGATTGTTTGCCTGTGAGTGTGTGCATTAGCTTACCATAACGTGTTTCTCTGTGTGTACATGTTAATGCCGGGGTGAGGGGATGGAGGGGTTAGGTGTTGGTTTTGCTGTATTACATGTACTTTTATGGAGTTATGGAAACTTTCAGGATCTGTCGCTGTGTTTTATTTTGTAGTGATATTTTATGTTTCCTGTTTTCTGTGGTGTATGTAGGGTTTTACTTTAATGCTTTTATTTTGTAGTCATGTGCTAGTGTTTCACTGTTTTGCTTTGTTGCCGCTACCTGTGTTGTCTCACCTGTCCTGTAATTGGTAAATGTTTTTCACCTTTGTCTTGTGTAGCTCTAACCTATCATGTGTTGATTGTAGTTATGTTCTTGTGTCTAGTTAGTCCTGATTTAGGCCTATTCAAACAATACTCTCTGTGTTTAGTGTTCCCTTGCCAGTTTGTAGATGTTGTTACTGTGTTTTCCTGCCTTTGTATTCCCTGCTATGTTTGCCAATTTCACTGCCAAGTAAGTTTCGTGGTCTGTTTGATAAATCTTTACCTGACTTGATCTGTGTGGTTCTGCATATTAGTCCTCTTCTGACAAGCACATTGATAGAGAAAACTTAAGTTCAGGAGTAACTTTTTATTTAATTTCTTTACTGTTTACATTATTTAAATGTTCTCTTGTGTGTATTGTAGTCCCTGTCACTCTCCTCTGTTGGTCTGGGGAGGGTGTAAACAACCATGTGCTTCCTTCGATACACATTGATGGAGTCAACAGTTCTTTCTTTTCACCTGACCTGACAGTGAGGAGAGCCCACTGCTCACCAGGCCATCTCTCCCAGTTCCCTTCTACATTGATCTGGCAACCAACCAACCAGTAGGGGACACTAGAGCAGCAATAAGGACGCAATCCCGGCTTCCCACATGGGAGGTACCTCTATGAAGATCACCAGGATTCCCAAGCCAAAGAATGCAGAGTCAGCCCCAGGGATGAACTGGATGAGGTATGGTCAGGTGTATGGGCAATGGCCACCTATTCATTTCAATTACACCTACTCACCCAGAGCATATGCTTCAAGCAACTCAGTTGAAGTTTCCTACCGTCTTTGTGCCTGGCCCATAGAAATCATGATGTCCAACATAGTATTATAATCATAATTGTGATTAACTTCCTTGTAGACATAAATTTGAACTCGCAAATCCCTATAGTAGTGCATATTTGGTATGTTGGATATTGAACGACATAAAAAACAAATGTCAATGAAGTAATGCCAGTGTCTTGCTAGAATAAAAAGGCATCCCAAAGTGATGGGACAAATTGATGCTTGTCTGTTGCACAGACAGAGGCGCCCTGCAAGCCAAAATGCCAATTTGAGCTTATATCAGTTTATGCCAGGGCTGGTACTTCTTGCGCCGCAAGTGAGAAAGTTTAACCATATGTCATAGAAATGCTATTTCCTGCTGCTTCCTCGAGTTCAGACAGCTGCAACCCACAACTCGCGTCGGGGCAATCACACTTTGATTTACTTTCATAGATTGACTGAAAGCTGGTTGCCGTGCTTTGGCTGCCTGCTCTAAATGCTTTATTATTTTTGTCATTTTGGACAGACATGGGGGCTGTATGGGGCGAATGTGAAAACACGCCAACAAGGTTAATTACAGTATGTCTTCTCCATTCTGTCTGTTTGTCTCTCCTCAGCTGATCTTACAAAGTAGTAGATTAATCAGCGACATATTTCTTGTGCACGCTGCCAGTGGGTCAAGGAACTCAATTCCCAAATATTCAAAACGACAACTGTAATCTTAACATAACCTCAGATAGATATGTGTCCGCAAGGCTATGGAGTGCATTTAGCCAATGAGACGGAAGGTGTCCGTTAGGCGTATTGGATCTGCTTTAGTCAATTACAATGGACTTGTCCTTCCGGCACAAGTCAGCTCACACTGAAATGCCATGGCTATCGATACATTGTGGTGAAGTACTGTTGGTCCCATTGATAACGGTTATAAAGATTGCTACTTCTGTCTCTTCTGTGGCTAGACTCACGCACTTGCACGACAGACAAAAAGAGAGATGGTGAGAGAGGGAGTGATAGCGACCAAATCGCAGCACTATCGACTGTTTTATAATTCGTCAGAGAGACACAGAGCAAATTCCACCATTCATGTCAAACCCACATCTGATTAACAGTACACCAACATACATTTATAAATGTGACAACATAACCCACGCACCTATGACATGGGCACATGTGCAAGCGCACAATTACGTTATGGCTAGTTTCAATGGCTAGAAAGCCTACAAAACCAGACCACATACTGAGATCAGTGCATGTTTCAGGCCTTGATTATGAAGTCGAGGACTGAAACATTTGCTGCTATTATTAAATCACGTATTAACAGCACAGACGTGTTGACAACATTTTTGCTTTGATATCAGCAAGTGAACTGGTTTTAGATCTTTTTGCTTTCTACCCCAGGGATATTGATGTACAGGTAATCTGACCTCCTAAATTGGTCTTCTACACCTATATACGCAAGACAACTTTGTGATGCACCAAGCCTTACCACATGCACAGTATTATTTATTTTCAAAGTATACTGGCAGTTTTCAACCAATTTGTCACCAGAAACCCTATTCTAATTAAAGAAATCACTTTAGTTTACTCCATTAAGAATCACAGAAAGCGCACACACACAGACTGATAGTGAAGCTCTGGGACCAAAATCTTATTTGAAGCTTTCAGTTATTTCAAAAGAGTAAGGATTCCTTTTCTCGTTCCCTTTAAATCCATAAGTGCGTTTCTTTTGTCTGCCAGTGAACACAGATTTCCATATTTCTTTCCATGCTGAAAAATTACAATATTATGAATAGCCTATTTCAGGGGGAATACAGGTTGGTTGGAGACGAGGATATTAAGTCTATTTCAGCTCATTTTGTTAGCCCCAGAAAGTAAAATGAACATTCTCCTCGAGCACGGCTGATTCACACAATGACATTTTTATATTTCAACGCCTTCAAAAGAGTTTAACTAACAATGAACATATTTGTCTTTATTCATGTTACAAAAAAAACAAAAACGTGGCCACACAGTGATTGAATTATTACAAAAGATACATTTTTGCCTTTTGAAGAAAATGCTAAATAAGCGATAAAACAATGAGTATACAGTATGTAAAGAAAGTAGGCCTACAGTTAACAGAGGAATGTACCCAATGGAAATGCTGTAGGCTACTGTGCCTACTATATTAGGTAAAATGACGAGGGGGTAGTCGGTTACATAAGTATTTCTCAAACCTTTTCATGACACGGACCCCCAAATTAAGATATGTATTTAGCCGCGGACCTCCATCTGAAAAGATTTTGTGACCCCCCCCCCAATACCATGCGTCCTATTGCGACACGTTGCAAGTTTATATAGATTGCCCATTTTCAAATAGCCGATGTTATATACGGTTAAAGTGGTTAAACTGATTTTTATGCTTTATTAACATATTTTGCCATGGTCCGCCTGGAACCCTCTCTCAAGGACCCCTGGGGGTCCCCGGACCCCACTTGGAGAACCACGCGTTACATTATAGTCACAATCATGAAAGTGAGCTGTTAATTTACCCTCAATAACCCCCCCACCCCCCCCACAGCAGCCCACCCCCAGCACCACCGCACCCCCACCCCCACCCCGCCACCACCAGTGGCAGCCGCGGCAACAGGACCAGGTGGTGTAGAGAAGGAGGCGGGAAGTGTGATGTGCAACGTGGCAGGTCAAAGCTGGGAAAGTGGGTTTGCTCTGGCGGGAAATGGCTATTTATGTAGCTGAAAATGGAGTGGGGCCTTCCTGACATTTTCATAGCCCTGCAGGCAAGAGTAACCTTCAGCAGAAAACAGAACGATTAAAGAAAGGCAGAGGGGAGGGGTGGGGGGGGGGTGGTGGTGGTGGGGGGGGGGGCATAGAAGAAGTGATTGCATTGAAGGAGGATGAGTTGTGAGGGAACAACAACTCGGAGAGAAAAAGTACAGACAAACAAAACCAGCCTAAGAAATTATTTTCCAGCCATTTGTGGGCTTAAAGGAGCACTTCATGGACATTTACAACCTTGTCATATAATTGGTCCTCACTAATGCTCATTATGAGATGGACCCATTTCAGTCTACCAATGATATTTTCGATGGAGATTCCAAGCTAATAGAAACCTTTTCTCTTCGTGGGAAAGTTAGCATGCTGAAATAGAAGTCATTGTTCATTGTATATTAATGAGAAAATTTAAAGTAATGAATCGATGAAGCTCGGAATCTAGTTTGAAACGACCAAACCTGCCAACCGATGATGTTCGCTGGTAGGAAGGTTTCTGAACCGTCCACAGCCCTCCTCTGAGACACAGACAGAGTAGACAAAAATGTTAAAACATTGTAATGAGCATTAATTAGTGAGGACCATGAAGATAGGTTGAAAATGGGTGAAGTGGTCCTTTAACACATTAACACCTTTACCGCCGGGCCCGTAGTTCTACGGGCCGTTAAATCCAACGGTTAAGCGCCGAGCCCGTAGTCCTACGGGCTGCGGTCTTTTCGCGCATGCGCGGTCCGGGTGCACTTTCGGAATTTTTTTGATCCACTTCCGTTTCCGGTTTGATGACAGGAAATAGAATTATTTGGGATCCGGTTTCGACGATCACGCCCGCTCCCATTCTACAGACGAAACTGAAACTCAATTCTCTTCCTGTAGTTTTTTCTCCTCGCATTTCACTGTTTAACGTAATCCGCTCTAACTCAAACATGGATGCCCCGTTTGACACGTGGTTTTCACTGGGAGATACAGGGAGATCTCGCGGATGTAAACAGACCGTTCACGGCTCAATCTTAAGGATTTTAACAAGATCTATGGCGACATGAAAAAAACAAAAAAACAACAAAAACACCTTGGCACTGGTGAGTACATTATGAGATTAACCTCTGGCGGTGGATGTAAGACCTGAAGACGATTCTAAAAATATCTTCTAAATCTTAAAATATTTTGTTCCAGGAACCCCCAGAAGCAAAGATTTGAGTTAAAAATGTCCGCTTTTAAAAATGTATATATTCAAAGATTTGCACAATCTTTTATGATTTTTCAAAAATAGATCTACAAGCTCATACTACGGCACGATGTGAGCATGTATATCTGCTATTTTTGAATAGCAAAAGTTTAAAATAATGGTTAAAGTGATTAAAATATAGCTCAAATCTAAAATGGCGCAGATGCATGCTTTAATGGGTTAAGGACGGATGAGAGGGGTGATTGACAGGAAGTAGCTAGACAAGTTGAAGAGGAGATGACAATAAGAGTCATAGAGGTCAAATGGAGAACGCAAAAAAAAAAAAAACGACCCGCTGCCTTGTCTGTGAGGATCAAGGAAAATAAATGATGAACCTCAGGCTCTCTTGGCAACTTTCCACCTCACTGCCTTCTTAAACGCCGATATAAACGGTTCAAATTGTTCAACCTTGAACGCACCATGCAATGATATGAAATGACAGAGAAATTATTCTTTAAAAAACGAATAAAATAATGGTCTCACAGATCACAAATCATTGCTCTATAGTACTTAACGGAGTGAACAATTTTTCCTCACAAAATTTAACATGGTAATGAGCATCACAAGTGGTCCTCCTCACTGTCTACGTCGTATGTGAGTGGATATTCATTCAATGCATGCGTAATCATGTCAATCAGTCTGCGTTATACTTGTTCGCCTTCATTTTCAATCAGAGGTGCAGTGAAGGAGTGCAGTGTTTTTTCCCATGGAACTAATTGAAAAAGAAAAAGAAATAGCTATCAAGTGAATTATCATTTTGATTCTTAAACATAGACCTTTGATTCCAGAGCTGCACAATATGAGAATTTAGAAGAATATGAATATCAGTGAGGTTACATGTAATTATACAGTTATCAATTTATTTAATGGTTAAATGACCTAACCTGTATGAACAGATTGTCAAGGTCATGAATAACATGAAAGCACATCTGTGAGATAGATATTCACAAAAAAACATATTGCTATCAGATTGCATGCTTGCTGGGTAAACACTTGCTATAAATAGAATAAGAATAATAGCTCAATGTATAGGGCAGGGTTATTTATCAGTTGATCAGACGGAACAAACAGAATTCAGAAGAAACTGAGGGAAAGAGGAAGTGATTTTCTGTGGCTGTGTGGCTAATGGCCTTTGATTACAAGTGGCCTTGTTTCTCACAAATGGCTGCTTTGTCTTACTTTGCCATGAGTAACTGTGGAAAATGTTGAGTTCCCTTTATGTAGATGTAGATGTCTAAACAAGTTATATGTAATGAAATACATGTAAATACTAATATACATTACTTATTATATATACATATTACAGAGAAAGGTGCATCACTGCGCCTTTAACAAAGACAATGAGAAAGTAACATTTGATCAACACATTACGCTCAGTCCTATGGGAATTTTCTAGTAGTGATTGAGAGAAACAAGCATTGAAAGATTGTCTTACTACGCTGTGATAAATGCAAAATAAATGTAACATGCATGGTATAATTTATTTTTCTATAGGCAGAAATCCAGCATAGTTTTAATTTATTTTCCTGTATGTACTTTTTTCTGTTTTGACTGGAAGTACACTACCTGAAAATACGATATGGCTTGCCTTACTTTTGTTCAGTGAAACATCAACGGTAGATGTTTTCCATTTCCACTCTAGTGTATACATTTTTACAATCTAAATCTAAAACAATATCTACCCAGCCATCTTGCAGCCAAGTCACCATGTAAAAAAAAACTCTGCCAAACACGGTTGTTGCCAATGGTTTAGTTTAAATTCATGGCTGAAGAGACCCTGGAGTTTATCCGGGCGCAAAGGGACCAAAACAAAGAACAGTGACCTTAAATAGTTTATTGAAAGGCAGCACCTTGAAAGTAATATTCCACTGTCTAATAAACCTTAAAGATACCAAAAATGGTTTGATAACATTTTGGCACCCAAGGGATGAAACTGTCTGCTTCAAAGTATCGATCCCAAGACCACCTTAAGTGTCTCAGAGTGCAAACTAAGTAGAAGATGTGAGAAATTCCAGAACCACCTTATCTCTTTTTTGTTTTACTTTCACGAGTACAACTCTGGTATGTGACTGATTATCATCTTTAATGTAAGCTTAAAATCCAAAAATCCCCCAGCCTGTAACAGTGAAGTGACTCCCTGGGCTGAAATAGGCTGTTTGCTGAGACCACATGATTTATAGATTGTTATCAGCATTTATATTACAATTTGTGCCATTACAAGTACAGTAGATGTTGTACAGTAAGCTATTTTTAGATGGTACTCATAGAAATAATATGCTCACATAAGCTGTACAAGCTGGAAGGTGCACTGCTCCTTCTAAATTGACAGTGGTTCCGCTCTATGCAGAGTCCTCTGTGTATGTATATAGTAGGTGTGGGAGTATGCATTTGTGCTTATTAATATGTATGGCTTTTTATGAGTGCTCCCCCTGTGGAATACAAAGCTGTTAGTGCATAAGAGTGTGAGAGATTGAAGGGCCTTTGTACTTCAGTGAGCTCCGAGGCCTCCCTACTGGAGAAAGAAGCTGTGAGTCGACTCCAGGGGCAGGGAGGTCCGGAGGGTTAATTGCCATGTCATACATCACCCTGGACAGTAGTTTATGGATGCTTTTATATCATGACCCAGTTGGTGTACACCAAAAGAGTCTGCTGCAGTGTGTTTACTTTGTCATTGTTAATGATATAATCAAACGATTGAGACTAGAACAACTGAACCCCCGAGCAAGTAGTGCTCTCATTCCAAAATGCTATTAACAGATTTCGATGAAGTTATTCTCTGAAATCCGTGAGTTAATATTTCAACGACATTGACTGAAATGTTGCCTTAAGTGTGCAAATGTTTTTCAGTTTCTAATATTCCATTGTGTTTTTTTTTGTTATTGTCTACATCAATTTGTAACAGAAGGTGCCTTTTTTTTAAATAAATTTGGAACAAACTTGTTAGTTTGACCCATCATAGAGTTTGAGCATGAGCAGCATGGAGTGAAGGGACAGAACGACAGCTGGGAAGGAAGTCATCAGTTGGTAGTAGGAAGATAGTCTCCTTCCTTTATTAACGCATTATCACATCCAAACAAATACTCAGAGCATCTTATTCAGAGAGATACGCTTCTCCATCGTAAGCAATGATTTCTCATGGGCAACTGCCAATCACAGGCAAATCTGTCTCCACTGCTGGCATGCTGTTGTGACAGTGGGGAATTGATTGAACCTGGAGGGACAACCGAAGCCAAGCCTGAGCCACACTGGATGTGGAGGAGATAAACGGGAAAAGGTCGATACATGTCTGAAACAAGGGCAAAGCAACATTCTTTCACGAATAAAATCACTTCCTCTCTCCCCCTTACCTGGGTCAAAATCTTGCCCCGCCGTTTGGTCATCATAGTGCCACAAGGCAGCTGGCATAATTAGCTTCATAGTAAACCCACTGGACACTTCTAATTACAAACCAATGGCAAGGGCAAGTGACCATAAACTGAGCAGTAGCATCATATACTGGCTGTAGTTGAATGAATAATGAGTGATTTTGAGTTGCCTTGCGATTCATGGACACACCAGATGGACACTTTATTCTATGACTGATTTAACAGCAGCCTAATACAAATTACAACAAAAACTCTGTGGGCAAAGGGGCATTGTGTACAAAACCATAACATTTTTAACTTTTAGAAATCCTTTTATTAATTTGAGTCATGTTTGAATTGATGGCTGCTATTCTGTTCAAGCAAGGTCATTTATATGAAATCATGATTTTGATTGCGCAGGGGTGTTTCATCAGTTTGTCAGTTGATCCTCAAGGACAAACCAGAATGCCAATGAAGAAGTCTGCACAACTAAAGGGACTACTAATACCATACTTGAATTACCAAGCATTCATCTATTGGCTTCATCAACTTACTGTATAACAGCATTATGTAAATAGAGCTGTTGAGCATAACGACAATCCATTCCTTTTTTGTCATACTGTAACATTTCCATATTCCATTTTTTACGGATTCCTTTTGACTGTACTCTCACTGAAACAAATCTACTGCTTGATGTGCCTATGCCTCTTGTCCTTCTCTCCAGCCACTTGCTGTTGTCCATCAGAGATTTGAAAATGAGGTTTAAGGTTCATCGTGGAACCTTCGGTTGCTACGGAAACCAGGCTCGGGACATATGGCAGGAATTTGGGTGTGTGTGGGAGTTTCAAAGGATGGACAGACCGGTCAAGAATTAAAGAGTTATAGAAACCTGTGATCTATTTTATATACTAAATATGTGTCCACATAAATTACATCAACAGATGTTTGAAGATGAGTTACCTGTCCTTTGATAATTACTTTGCTGGACACAGTTCATAATCATTGCCATGATTTGAAAGGGCAAGTAACATCTATAAAGAGCAAGGACGCCTTCTTTGCAGCAGGTGCCTCTGTGATTAATGTAGCACAGTGGGTTGACAGAATGCATCATTTGGATAGTGAAATACCTTTTTAAGTCGTTTATTTTTGGCTTCCATCCAGGCCTTTCCCCATTAAGTGGGGATCTGATTGCAGACATTGAGAACTGCCAATACAGCTTAAACCACAACAAACTACTATAAACTAAAAGGCAGAACTTTTTTTTTTACACAATCTTAAAGATTTGTTTCTTCAAAAGTTCAACAGATGTTGAAATTCTAACCAAAATGGTTTAATGCAGGGGTCTTCAACAGGGGGCCTGGGACCCCTAGGAGGTCCTCAAGGTTACTACAGAGTTATCTACAAGCTCATGCCTCTGCTATTTTTGGCAAAGAGGTATGGTGTAGAGGGAAAAAAGAGCAGACCAAGTAAAAAAATAAAAGAATGTCTGCAACACAATTTCATACAATATAGAGGTGGTCCCTGCTTCATCTCTCTCTCAGCTAGGGGGTCCTTGGCCTGAAAAACTATAAAGACCCATGGTTTAACTGGTCTGGCACAGAGTGTTAGTTGGTCAGCTGAAGGAGGTGAAGTTGTCGTTGGAGAGATGGTGTTGTGTTTCGCTCACCATGGGCGCTATGTTCTTTCCTGTGGGTTATTTTTATGATCGAATGGTGTGCCAGCGCATTTGCATGGAGAAGGACATATCTGGAACCCTCAAATAGGTATCCAAGAGCATTCATCACCTCACTGCTGACAACCTTTTCCTTGTAACTCTCCATGATTTAGAAGCTCGCCGCTGTAGCTGTAGTATAGAGCAGGGTATAGGCAACTATAGGCATGGGTGCCAACATTGGCACAGGGGAGGGTGATCACTGGCACACACACATAAGTGTGAGAGAGAGGATTTTTCTTTTTAAATTAAAACTTAAAAAGTTTAGTCAGTTAAACTAAGTCCCCTTACATCTATATACAATTTACATCCTGCACATAATTCTACATTCAGACACCTAACTCTGACTGGCAAGGGAGTCTGAGAGATTATTGCTCTCTTGAGTCTAATGATAATTACATCTTGATGTGAAAGAAAAATATTTCTAAAGAAGATGAAAAAATAAAAGTTGTTAAAGCCTATGGACAATCAAAATCAGTTGGAAATATTAAATGTGGTGTCATAATTAAACTTAATTGATATGTCACACACTGACTATCAAGAAAATGAAAACTTGGCACGACCCCTGGTATAGAGGCTATTCTCTGCGCTTTGGCGCATGCAGCGCAATATAGGCCATTATGTCCGTCCACGCAAACCTTTTTACACACTGCTATCGCCATGGCCAATTTTAAAATAGTAGGCTATACAACAAATTTGTATTCAAATAAAAATGATGCATAGAGGTAAACATGAAAACAGTCAAATAGCATTAATCAGCAAGCATATAGTTCTTGTAGTTTAGAGAAAATAAACCATATAGGAAGACAGTTCATCTTTATTTAGGCTGCGACCGTCTATTTTAGTCATATCACATCTGCCAAGATAAACACCCCATTCAGAGGTCAATATACTTATACTCACTGGCTGCCACTACTACATTTTCCTTGATAGAAGCACAGGCAGATGAATAGGCTAATATGAGGTCAAGTTGAATAAGCTACTTCCATCACTCACCCAGTGGGAAGCAGCCGATATTTGCCCATGGGAACATCATGTGTGCCGAGGAGCCTATTGATATAATATATGTTAATTAGAACATGAGGGCCTGCATTTTCTTCATGATATTTGGAACGTGAGTCGATACACTGGCCTGGAAAATGACTGAAAAAAATTATAATAACGTGAGTGATGTAGGCTAATTAAGGCGCAGGATGGTAACAGGATGGGTGGGCACTAGGGACATCTGGGCACCTCGATGTAAAATTGGCTATTTTGTCCAAAATGTAAAAAAAAAAAATATATATATTTGGAAAATATAGTAAAATATACATGATTAGAACATTTG
Source organism: Gymnoscopelus braueri (assembly GCF_963280865.1). Classification (NCBI taxonomy): domain Eukaryota; kingdom Metazoa; phylum Chordata; class Actinopteri; order Myctophiformes; family Myctophidae; genus Gymnoscopelus; species Gymnoscopelus braueri. The sequence goes on from NC_137615.1 coordinate 21,729,043, forward strand.
ACAATTAAGGTCTAATATTTAGCTGCAAATTGATATTTGGGGGCATAAACAAGTTGGAGGACAAATTAAGTCTGATAATGATGTACCATGCATGTTCACATCATGTATACTTTACATTACTTAAAACCATTTTTCAAATATTTTATTTTTTAACATTTTGGACAAAATATCCAATTTTACTTCGAGGTGCCCAGATGTCCCTAGTGCCCACCTAGTATCCTGATCGAGAGGAGGGAGAGAGAGCTAGAGAAGGAGAGAGGGTGGGGGCTGGAGAGAGAGTGAGAGCGAGAGAGATATATACTTTGGAAATAAAAATGAAAAGGCTTTCTTATGAATTGTGTTTAATTTATAGAGCAGAAAAGTCGTGAGGTAAGGGTGTCACTTCAACAAGGAATGGTCACGATCGTGCGTCGGTGCGTGGACACAGTGGACACCTCTGGTTTAGTGACAGCGCGCTTTCAAAGCTCTGTTGGCGACTCCGCGTGAGCTCGACGTTGGCAAGCAGTCAGTGAGTCTGTGCGCGAGTGATGTTGGGCACCACCACCACCGCGGACGAGCATCGGGGTAATAATCGCAAACGGAGCGGGACAGGTAAAGCAACAGTCTATGTTCTTTTGTTTACGCTACGTTATTGATTGTGTTTTGTCTTTTCTTTTTCTTTTTCCAACAAAGTTTTGCGGTTCAGTTCTGTTTGTGCTCCACGTGACCGCAGCCTATCTCAAAAACAGATTAGGAGTCCTGAATCTGAATTCTTCTTCCTTTTTTGTTGCCTATTTCGTATTTTATATTTATTTATGTTCATCAAGAAGCCTATGTTAGAATTCTTGATGAGCGTAATGAAAAACAATTTAGCAATTAAAGTTTATTTTGAGGGCCATCATTGTCTTAATTATTATAATATTATTGTCATAATAAGGTGACACCTGTTCACATGAGACATAAAAGCCCCTATTGATGATGCCTAAGGCAAAGTCTTAGAAATGTATTTGTTTTTTTAGACTATAGAAATTAAGATCATTTCTCCACACATTGTTTCATGGCGCCTAATTGGGTGTATAGGCCTGTTCCAACAGATCTAACATGTGCAGGTAAGACCAGGTATAGTTGTATAGTATAGCCTAGGCTATAGCAACGGGTCGATTCTGGCAACATTTATGACACCCCTGCTTTGTCCTCCTTTATGCCCTGTGTCTGTGTGCAGACTGTGCACCCAGTGATCTCACCTGTTATCCAATTAGAGGGGGTCAATAATGTCCTCAGTGGTGGTCTGCACTGTGTTTTCACTAAGAATTAAATCTTGTAATGGTGAAATATCAGTCCAAAGGGAGTATATGGGTGAATCTCAGTCCAAAGTGAATAGGATATTACTGCTATAGGCCTATACCTGTAGTAGTCTGTGGGAATAGACATGAAAAGGGCGGTATATATTTGACTTGACATGTCTCTAAAATGGACATAGGAATTACCAGCACTCACAGAAATGTCATTCATATACTTTTATTAAATTGGCATGGGAAGCAAACAGTTTGCCAATTTAATAAAAGTACCTGAAGGACATTTGACTGTCTATGTGCACCCGTTAAGAAATCACTAGAAGAAGTTTGAGTAGTGTTCGCAAGTCTCTAAAATGAGCAAACTTTTATACATCGTAAGTGAGACTTTCGGTAAGTTTTGCCACAACAAGATGGTCAGTTATTATTCTGCACACATACCGTCTTGGTCCACTGGGCCACAAATGACAGATGTTGTCGCCTAATGCTTATAAATTAATTTCTGAAGTTTGACATGATCAGTCTTGAGAGTGGACTGATTTAAACAAAGAAAATAAAAACTGCCAAGGACTATGAAGAACATATGCAGTAAACTATTCTGTACAAACAGCAGTGTGTTCCTTTTACAACAAATAACGTTGCTGCTTAAACCTGAGATTTTCCTGGAAAAAAACAATGCAGTCCTGGAGAAGTTTGTCAGTTGGCAATATTACACAAAATGCAGTCTCTGTTGTGTTTCTTTATTGTTTTGCTGAGTGGTATTGTAACAAGCTAGAGCTAAGATTAATCAAGGGAAATGTCAACGGCTTGATTCTGGAACAGTGGAATAGTGTATTTGCTGTGTGCAGGATGTACTGTATCTTGGATACCACCTTTTTGCTGGCTCTCCTATTGAATGTCATTGCATGCTTTATTGCTGAGATCTAACTTGTAACTATTTTTGTAAAGAAAGGGTCACACTCAGTAATCCCACTTGATTTAATTGTTAATCATTTAATTGTTCATGTTGCAGAACGTTTTCAGACATCTGGCATTCATCAGTGTGATGTTGGCCACACTGATGATGGTCGGATGACCGGAAACGTTCTGGGACATAAATTATGAAGAATTAAATCAACTAAATCGACTATTTCTGAGTGTGACTCTTTCTGTTGATTTCTGTGGTTTATAGACATCTAGGATAGCACATGGGTGGTCAGAGGGCAGTGACATCCCTGCAAACAGAATTGAGATCTATCTTGTTAAATATTGTGCAAAAAGTTTGTTGGCAATTAGGACATTCTTGTTTTCCTATATTATTGCTTGGGAACCAGCGTCATTCATTTTCTTTTTTTGATGTACTTCAGACACACACACACACACACACACACACACACACACACACACACACACACACACACACACACACACACACACACACACACACACACACACACACACACACACACACACACACACACACACACACACACACACACAGAGATACAGACGTATCTCTCATTTCCCATGTGGTTGCTTGTGTTTAAATTGTTTATTTTAGCACACCAAGAGACTCACACGTCTGTCTGTGTGGCTCTGTGTTGTTAGTGGTTAACAGTCATGTCAATCCCTATACTTCAGGGTCTCAGGGGTGAAATACAGACGCCCCAGCATCATGATGGGGAGTGCACAGCTTGTGCTCAAAACACTTGTCAGTACAGGGGGACATTTCACAGAGAATCATTAATATCCCCACACTTTAAGCAGGAGTGGTCCCTGTGTGGAGCCACAGATCCTGTCATTTCCAGGAGTCAGAAGATGGATCGGTTCTTTTTAGGGACTGTTTATGGAAGCTTTACGGAGATTGTTAATGTTATTCGGTGAGAATGTAGCATTAGAGTCCACTTCTCTGTAAATATCAACACATTCCTGTACGTAATGAAGGCAGTGGAGACAAGTGAGCAAGATAAAGGTGTGTGTGTGTGTGTGTGTGTGTGAGTAAGGAGGGGAGTAGACAGATAGACAGACAAACAGACAAACAGACAAACAGACAAAGAGAAAGCATGCTTGAGGAACCCTCTACATCCCACCTCGCATATATTGATGGGGGTGTGCATAAACTGTTAGTGACAGGCTGAGTGCTTTACAGTGTGCAGTGGTGACAGTCTTATTATGGCAACAAACCAGAATGAAGCAGTGCTCCTCCCTTGTGGCGCCTTGACAGTTCCCTCGGCCCCTGAGCGCTGAGCCTCCCCAGCTTCCTCTGGTCTCCCTCCAAGTAGATCAAGTCGTTCAGATTTGCTCGCCATGCCTGCGGCCGCACAGGCCACACCACCACGTCTATAGCTATTTCACTTTAATATGTATTTGCGTTCCTTTAGGGTATTACTGCACTTTTGCCCCATTTACTTCGTATTGAACAGAACTACGACGAGTGGGGGAAAACATGATTGCCAGCCCCCATAATCATCATTTACAAGAAGATTTAGTTTGAAGGCCTGGATATCCACCACTAAATTGCAGAATGTGTTCAACACATATGCTGCAAAGAAAGTACTGTAAATGATTTAGTTACATGCATACTGGTACTTATAAAAGCAACTCAGTACATTCTGCAGTTGGTTTATGGTTTAAGGGAACATGTTAATGAGTTGTAGTTAATGAGTTGTAGGTACACAAATGTACCCATGAGTTGTGGGTACATTTGTGTGAATGTAATGAACATTGTACTTTGGAGAAAGGCACCATATAAATGCAGACCATTTACATGAACGCACCCAAGTTGTATTGCTTCTCATAGCTATGACATGATATGGCCTTCAGTCTGGAATATTTTAAGCATAGGAAGGAATATTTCATAAAAACCGTGTGTGTGTGTGTGTGTGTGTGTGTGTGTGTGTGTGTGTGTGTGTGTGTGTGTGTGTGTGCGTGTGCGTGCGTGCGTGCGTGCGTGCGCGCGCACACATGCTCGTGCATATGCGTGTGTGTTATTATGGATAGACTTTCAGTAGGCTATATGGATTTTTCAGACCATAATTAGCTGAGAGAGCCTTTGGAGAGTGAATATGCAGTCGTTTCATAAGCGGTCTTAATTAATGTCTCCGCCTGTATTGTCTGGGTTCAACTCTGCTCTGCTCGACTGCTGCATTGCTATTGTTCCCCCTACACCTTTTAATTTTCATACTGTGATTTTGTTCGTGTGGTGTTTTGAGTGCCCTTTCCCTGTTCTGCAGTGACCTTCTATTGAGCCCTCGTCTCCCTTCTTCGCTATCCTTAGTATCATCACCAGCCGGGCCAAGGTGACCATCTAGCTCACCAACAGCACACCCAGCTTGAACGCAAACGCCCACACATTCAATTTATGGATGGGTCATTGCCCCCCTCATCTCTTATCTCTCTCTCTCTCTGTCCCTCTTTCTACCACACTCCCTCTGTGTATCTGTGTCGCCCTTGGTTTCAGCCTACGTTGCAGACGGCCAGAGTAGCACCGTGACCTTCAGTCCCTCGTCTATGAAAAGTTTCGCCCCAAAAACCATGACGTGATGGCCAGTTGCTTCGTCTGCTGCCAGCACAAACACACAGTTAAACCCCAATTAGCCGGGGGAAGCTGGGCACAGGAGGAGGTCACCGCGCTGTCACATCTACGCAGAACAGCTCTGTCATCCTCCACCTGGTATAGCTCACATGGAGCAACACACACCCCAGCTAGGGCTGGGCAGTCAACCGAAAATAATATCGAAACCGATATTTAGAACCAATAACCTTCATCTTGCTCATGTAAATTAGTTGAATAATCAAGAAGCAGGTTATATTTTATGAACATTTTATTATGTTCTTATATCAATGATTCTACATGAAAGATAATCGACTAAATCAAAATGGTGGCGTACAAAAATAGCAAAAATAGACGATCTTCAAGCTCACAATGGGTCGCATTGTGTCTCATTGTGAGCTTGTAGATCTGCTATTTTCACTATATATATGTTTAAATAATCATTCATCAAAAGTTTGAATTAATCGTGATTGATTGATATTGAAGTCATATTTCAGCCCTGTAGAGCAAGGGTTCCCAAACTTTTCAGGCCGCGACCCCCTAAAATGATATTATTTGAACTGGGGACCCCCCACCCTGACTTGGAATTGTAGGCATTACATTTAGTTTGACTTGGTTCCACAGATAAATATTGTGAAAATAGCCAAACTACAAACTCACAACGCCTCACACTGCAAGGTTGTGAGCTTGTAGATCGACTATTTTCATAATGTTTGCCTCTTTCTTACGTAATATTTGACAATTCGGCTAATTTGGGATTATAAAGGTTGTGAAAGTCATTCAATTGTAATTTAAGAAATGTGCAGATACCCTGTATACACTTATACTGTATGTTAGTTTTTTACTGTTGAGTGAGAAAACAATGTAATAATCTGGGGACCCCCCAAAAAATAATTTGGGGACCCCCTGGGGGTCCCGGCCCCCAGTTTGGGAACCACTGCTGTATAGCACTCGCCCCAGCTCAAATTCAACTGATGCAGAGGCAGGACACATCATAAAAAGTAATGATACGAATGGAAAATGCAGGAGTAGTTTCCAGGTTATTCAAACTTCTTAATTGAAATATAGGCTGCTCTTACAATAACAGTAAAGCCTAACAATGTTTTCTAAATGCCAGAGGAGGGCTACATTTCAGTATTTCAGGCTCAGTGCAATGCAAAAGAAGTTCCATTTCGTCTTTAAATCCCTTTTTTTTTTCTTATTTCATTATTATGATGCTAACACAGGAGGACTTTTGCCAGGTTTATTATAAATAAGAATTTCTTAGCATGTCAGTATGGTGAACATTTGACAAAAAGGAATGAACTTTGGTGAACTTTCAGTGAAAATAGCTGAGCTGTACAACAAAGTTTAAGGTTTGAGTGGTTAATTAACTTGCTTGCTGAAATAAAGGTTGACACCGATCAGCACTGATCACTATAGTAGATGATACACTGATTAATTAAGCAGTTGAGAAAGATAAGACTGAAATGTGTCAAAACAAATAATATGCTCATTCAGATGGTATTTTTAAATGTTATGTTTTATTATAAACTGTCTAGGCTATTCAAGTTCTACAGTAGATTAGATTAGATTAGAGTTATTTAGAATTCAACAGCAACCGAGCACTGTCAGATATTATAATTGTGACTCATGTGCAGAGCGTGCAGGCAACCCTGCAAACCTTATACCAGGTAGACATGTGTACAATTTTTTTATTAACATAATTTTACATTTTTACCGAGAGGCCCTCACATAATAGTCACTGACCTATGTAAATCCCAGTGGAACTAAATTATTAATGCACTGACCCTTATTAGGACATGAACATGTCCTCTCTTTTTCTCTCTAACTTGTTGTGGTGGCATTCTAAAAAGGTAAGACAAATAATAGAAAAGGCTATTCAGGAAGTCAAACAAAAGCACCACATATTTTACAAAATTTTTGTTTTTAAAAGGCTTGCTCGCTGCATAAAAAATAAGGAAAACTATATAGCACTGACGAAGGTCCCAGGACCGAAACGTTAGCTTTTTTTTAATTCACCCCTCACTATGAGCACAGAGCACATTATGAGCATTTAAAATAAAGAAATTATATTTTCTTAAGTCTGTCTAGGGAGTTTTCTTTAATTTTTATGCAGCGAGCGAGTCTTTTTCTGCCAGTTTTCCTTTATGTTTTTGAGACCACCGCACCTGCAGTCAACCGTGACCAAAGGACAAAGAAGGGCGCAACAGTTTTCCCTGTTCTTTTGGACAATTAATGTATAAATATTTTCAGAGGGGTGTTAAGGGTGTTAACAGAGAAGGACCCAAATGCAGACTTCTGAGGCTAAGCAGGTCAAATTCAATAGATTTAATAAACAACAGAAGGTACAGTAATCCAAGGACAGGCCAAAAGCACGCAGGGAAGGTCGGCAGAAGAGGTTCCAGGGATGGGACATTTCCCATTCCAGGGGAAATCAGAAAGATGGGAAAAGGAATGCAAAGTCGAGACATGAAACACTGAGTAACATTGACAATCTGGCAGGGAAGAGAAGAAGTAAACTGGTGTAAGTAGCGAGGGCTTGATTATGGAATGAGGTGCAGGTAAAGAAGCTCTGTGGTGACTACCGGGCTGATGTTAAAAAAGTGGAAACAGTACGTGGGTGAGGCAGTCAGGTAAACGTGAAAGTTATCTCTTGGACAAGTGGAGAATAGCAGGTGTTGGGAGTCGAATGTGCATACCTGTTATGCTATATGTTTATTTGTATATATTTATTTTATTTTATCGCTATTCTTCTTCCCTTTCCTGCAAATAACGGACCTTGAATTTCACCCACTTCTTTACACCTGTAAACCTGTGATGTGACAATAAATCAGATTCTGATACAGATTATGAATGAAATGTGGTTGGAGAGGAGAGAGAGAGCCACAGAGAGACACAAATACAGATGTGGCTGGAGAGGAGAGACATAGACAGATGATTGTGACATTCATTTTGAATTCATAAGCGGACATTTCTCTCATGTTGCAGGACAAAAATACTGTGGTGGTCAAAATGGTCAAAATTGGGACATTTGGTCACCCCGTACTTTACCAGGCAAACTCAGAAGTTTGACGTGAAATGAAGAGGTGCTCCTTCTTCTCCCCATGAGTTCCACAGCCGGCCCGGGCCGGTGCCCTGTGGGTCCAGTGGCAGGGAACCAGGCTAGAGGTGGTATAGAGAAAGGAGTGGGGGTCCAGGGAAAGGCCAGAGGGAGTGTCAGAGTTTTTTGACAGCTGCATGGAGCTTGCCTCGGGGCATGCAGGCTGCCCTTTTCCAGTTGAGAGCCAACCAAACCCCCTGCCTGGCTGACTGGCATGCCCGGCAGGAGGTGCATCAGGCTTGGGACAGATGCAGCGGAGGCTGGCTGCTCTTCCTCTGTGGGGTGCAAGCGGACTGACACTGATAACCTGGGGCGGGGGGGGGGGGGGCTTAGGTTTCACTCGTCTTTCTACACCCCAAACACTCTCTCTCTCTTTTTCTCGCTATAAATTCTAACCTTCACTAGCTCTCATGTTGACTTCTACACCTCGGCCCTCTCCTGCTCTAAGCCCTATCATTAGGCAATCTGGCATTGAGACGGGTGGTATTGAGGGCTGCCTTGTCAACCACAGTAGCAGAGGGCACGCTCCACCATCAATGACACGCTCATGCCTCGTTGTTGAGCTTTGTTTTTGATCCCAGTCCACCATTCTCATTCCTCGTTATGAGATCATTACCCTAATTAATTGATAGTGCCAGGCATTTACCACCACATTGCCATGATCCAAGGACACGCACACACACACACACACACACACACACGCACACACACACACACACACACACACACACACACACACACACACACACACACACACACACACACACACACGTGCGCGCACACACGCACACGTGCGCGCACACGCACGCACGCACGCGCACACACACGCTCTGAAGTAGTAATGACTCAAACACACAGTAGCCTCACTGTTCAAACTGAACGTTCACTAACACAAACACATGAACACACAGTGGCGTGTCTATGCTCCCGAGCTGTTGGTTTTGTGGGGCTGAACAGTGGCTCAGTGTGTAAGGCCAGGTAGAACTCCACTGCCCCTCTGTACAGGAACAACAAACACTAAATAGGTGACTTTGTTGACCGCCCCATTCGCTACGCTGCCGGAAGAGTGAGGAATAAAAATTATTTGATCTGAATTCCATGTTAAAGATGGTTTTCATGCATACCTGCGTGTGTGTGTGTGTGTGTGTGTGTGTGTGTGTGTGTGTGTGTGTGTGTGTGTGTGTGTGTGTGTGTGTGTGTGTGTGTGTGTGTGTGTGTGTGTGTGTGTGTGTGTTCACAACACGTCGTGTGAGCTTGTGGATTGTAGATTTGCCATTTTCTGCGAGAGTTTTCCCCATGCAGAATTCAGATGCTGGGGTTTAACCCTATAGTTGACCAAGGGCCCCCAGGGGTCTGTACTCTGTCCCCTCCTTCGTTTTGCCTCTACACCAAATCTCTTCACCGAAAATAGCCAATCTTCAAGCTGCTATTTTTTGCAGAATGTTCGCTGATATGCCCAGAAATGGGACGCTAGGGTTCCTGTGGTTAATGGAGGCATTTAGTGAGGAAGGTTTTCCACAGCATCAAGGGCAACAGTCTGAAGGACACTTCATGGCTTTATTGACAGACACACACACACACACACACACACACACACACACACACGCACACGCACACGCACACACACGCACACGCACACAAAACAATTTGAAAAAGTTCCGTATTGTAAAGTCCTTGGCAATGCAGAGGTGAAACTTAATGCACTCACATTAATGCTTCATTGTTAGGCCTCAGGTGGCCAAAAAAATAACTGAAATATACTAAAATATATTTAAGAGGCTGAACTTCAAATTCTTTCCATTCAGTGAGCACTCTATTTACATAATTCTAAAAGCATACTATCAATCAGGTACCCACAATGCAGCTGTCATCTGCTAATGGGCAAATTCTAAATTCACGCGCCATGCATGCTGGGGGCTTTGGCTGTGGTCCAACATTTACTTTTTTCTCCTATTGATGCATTATGTAATACAGTAAAGACCTGTTTTGTTTTTATTAATATAAAGTATAAATCCATAGATGTTACAATCTATCACATATGAAATGTTGATTTTAACAAACTTGCCACGGCTGTTTTTATTATTACTAAATACATTTTTGTTTTTAAATAAATAAACAAACATTATGCCTAACTTACAGAACGCTGCATTCATATTTAAGTAATGGAGATGGTTTTTTTACAACATGGTTGTTGTTTTCTTAATGGCCATGTTCTCTGTACTGTACATCTCTAAAAATACAATCAATAGCCAATCAGCTGTACCGCACAGATGCATACATGTTTGTGTTTTCATTTGAACATCATTACCCTGAAATGAACACATCATTTTGTATTATATTTGTACGTTTTGCACATTGTATTATTGTACGTAACAGTTAATGATTTGGTTCACATGGTTTTGTGTGTTTATGAATTTGTTTTGAGAGACAGGGTTATTTTCATGGGCTTGTGATTGTGAGATGTCAGTATGCTTTGACTTGTAACTAAAATGACAAGAGAAATATTCTGTGAGTGGATTTGAGCTTTTATTCCTAATCACTTTCATTTATTGTTGCTTCTTCACTTTCCTTTCTCTGGCGCTACAGATAGGGCTTTGAAATTAAGTAAGCTAAAGAACAGACCAGGCTATCAAATCTGTTTAACGTTGTTTCCCCTACATTACTGTTGTCCAACAGCTAAATGAATCAAGTCCTGCAAAATGACTACTTTGATTCTATCTTTAAAGACCCAACAGACAGTTATTTGACAGTTGACAACCCGGAAAACAATCATTTTAGATACCACCTCTTCCCACTCTATATAGCTTGAGGAATCGAATATAACATGGCGCCACTTCTCCATTGAACTCAATGGACGCGGCCGGCCTGTTCTTTCCTGTCGCCCTATTACTTTGAATGGTATCCACGTTCTCAATATCGCCCATGCCTGAAGAGTAATGTAGTGTGTTCAAGTCTCTAGTTGTTTGATGTGGGCGAAGCAGGAGAGAGCCTGAGAACATGAGAGAGTCTCTGACCTCAACCAGATGACATAATGGTGTGCATGCGCTTATTTGTGCCTGCATGTGAATAGTTGTCTGCCTGTATACATTTTGCGTTTGGGTGGAATTTCTGTTTTATCTGCTGCAAAACCGATGACCCCTGCCTCCCACAGTTGCAGATATCAGCTATCGGAGCAATTCCAGCCCACAGGAGGCACCCGCCCCCCCCACAACCCACCGCACCTCTATCTCTCATTGATCCGGCTAGAAAGTCATCTAATGCATGTCGATCACGGTTAGCGCCGCCGTCTAGGTAGCCAGATCTCACGCGCACTCCCTCTCTGTGTCTCCGTATGTGACAGTTTATTGAGCCATGGCGGCTGTGAGCAGAGCAGGAGGCCTGGATATCGGTGGGTGTGGTCAGCCAGGTCTCCTGTGATTTATGTGTTTTAAACTTGCTTTTGTGGATTAGGATTTGTTATGGCTAGCGTGTTGCATCATGTCGATTCCATTGGAAAGCACTTTGGGTCAACTCCTGTCGTTTTTAACTATCTGTACTATCTTACAATAAATGTACAAAAAGCCTGTTTGTGCGCCTGTACGCCCGTCTGTAGTTCACGTAACTCGAGAATCGTACGACCGACCGAATTCAAACTCGGTGCACTCTTCGCCGACGAGCCAAGGGAGTGCTGTGCCCAGTGTCGAGTCGGTCAGATAGGTGGTTGTCCAGAACCGCCGATCCGACCGACCATATATCAGCATACAGTATATGGAGACCCGGTTGTCCAGAACCGCAGATCCAACCGATATGCCCATATATGGGCCCATATGTGGGCATATACCGATGACATCAGGGATCTCCATATATGGGCATAAAAGGACACACGCAGAAAGACAGACAGATACAGAAATCTCCATACAGGTACTGTATATGGGCATAAAAGAGACGGACATAGGTACAACAGGTACTCTGTCAAGTGTCAACGCATACAATGGGTATTGCATAACTGAGTGAGGCATGTATTTCCAACTTGCATCGTTCCCATGTAGACCGGCGCCCAACCGCTCTAGTATAAATAAAGATGACACCCTGATAAGTGTTGATGATGCTGAGACGTAGCCTGGTAAACCCTCCCTCCGGAAATCTAATTTCTATTTGATTCCTGGAGTGAGTCTGGCATGAACCGCCTCTCTGCAATATTGGCTGTGTATGCCAAACGGACGCGCCTATCAGCGTCGTCGCACATCGTTCTGTGATTGACAGCGACAGTTGGCCAATCAGGTGGCGAGTTCGAGTGAGCCCAAAACACGAACGGCAGCCATCTTTTTCTGTGGGCAGTTTTCTCCGCTATTTTTTTACTTCAAAAAGCTCTCTAACTTCTATTTTGAGGCACGGAATTTACTTATAAGATATCGTTTGGATAGAATTTAGTTGTTTAACTTCATATATGTGGTCAATTAATCATGACAAAGCCTATTTTTAAAAAAAAAATTAGAGAACCGGTAGGGGCGGGCAGTGACACCATTGTACCCGAAAAAGGCAACCCATTTTGGGTATGGCTGTCTCAAAAGTCCCGTCGCGTCACATTAAGACTGGTGAACTGCTGATTGGCTGAAGGGGAAAAATTATCATTGGCTGAAGGGGTTGTCAGTCAACGGTATTACTCCCGCCCAACTCCAGCACAGCCAATATTGCAGACAGGCGGATCAGGCCAGACTCACTCCTGAAATGAAATGGAATTGAGATTTCCGGAGGGAGGGTTTACCAGGCTAGCTGAGACGTGGGCCATTTATGCAGCTATACTGACATAGCCTCTGACTCAGACCTGTAGATTCGTTCATATCATCCGACAGATCTTTTCTTCCCCACCTGCCATATCTGTAGATTGGAGTGGGGGCGCTTAAGCCTAATTAATGCTCAGTCACACGACGGTGTCGCGCACCAAAAATAGCAGACCTACTAGCTCACAACGTGTCACGGATACTGCTGTTTTCTACGCGCAACACCGCCGTGCGATGAAGTATGAATCGGGGGGGTTTAGCAACCTACCAGTGACTGGCTGGCCTTTGATTCGAAGCCTGATTATCGCCCTCTTCACACATGAAGGGTAATCTGCCCTGATAGAGTGTCAATGTGTAGGCTCCATGCTGGTGAGCCGCTGTTCTATTCACAGTGGCGGTGTGTCGTCATAAGGCCTCCATCTCCCCGTCTCTCTTGCTTTCTGCAGCATCTGTCGCTGTGTTCGTTAATGGCTGAGGTGTTTTTTTTATTTCTTGCGTTGTGTTTAGAGTGTGTGGGTGTTGTGCTGTACCTCTGCTCTGAGCGTCTTATCATCTGTGTCAAGACTGGTGGGCTGGTAGTGGATGAGGAGACCTATTAGCCTCCTCTCTGCTTGTCAAGATCCCACATTAGCTCCAGTCTCGAGTTCCTCTCAGCCCGCAGTGACCGTGACGTCAACTCTAAAGTTGGACACAGCTGACGCACGCGTTGAGTCACCGATCCAGTCCATCACTTCTGTTTGGTAACAGCATTGATTCGGTCTCTTCCTCTCAATTGTGTAGTTTCTCGGCAGGTTAGCCTAGGTTCTTATAAAGCCACTTTGCTCTACTCTGCTGAATTGGACAGACTGGGGTTTTTTTCCTCAGTGATTCACTGCACCACCGAGAGCTGAACTGAAGCCAAACTCTGTTTCTTTGTTGGTCTGCCAGTCTGATTCAAACAAGGTTGCATACAATGGATGAGCCACTAATAGTTGAACCCGTGCTTCACTTATACCGCATTAGAGGGCGGTTTGACTTGAAGGAGAAGGGCCATATTTCTACTTGGCCAAGTGCTCTGCTCCTGGGAGTGTGTTCACTGACAATAACAGGTATTGCTGGGGCTGGGCTAACGATCGTAACATGCCTGCTGCTGTCAGAGATGAACAGAAAGAGAAAAGAATCATGGCATGTCTGCTGTCTGCAATCAGCCCACAAGCGTTTACTTGAGAGAAATGGTGTGCTGTCGAGAACATGCACAGTAAAATCCAGAGTGTTCATTTATAGCAGCACTATGTCATTTTTTAACAATTATATAGCATATTATGTCCCACAAAATTATAAAGTTATATGTTTAAGCAATAACAATCATCCTTTCATAGATGTTTTAGACTCAGGGGGGTCCCTGCTAGGGGCTTGACTGTATCACTATGTATAGGGGAGACCATGAGTTTCATCCCGGCATTTGCCAAGGCACCAAGGCAGAACTGCCAGTCAAAGCGAAGACTGGCCAATCACAGCGCGTCCTCGCCGGACATGCCTGCAGAGACTCTTGGGTAATGAAGTCAAAGGCCGCCATGTTATTTGTGTCCAAAGTGGCCACTGATACCCCAAACTACATAGTGCTGCTTTAACTCTGAGAGTGACATTTTTAAATAGTGTTAAATTAACAGAATTGTACTGTGTGGCATTGGCTTTGAAAGGCTCTCTGAAATTCTGCATTTATGGTTGAAAGGTTTTTAGTTTGTAATGTGGAAGATAAGATAGCTTAATGAAATCAGGCTATTATTTAAAGGACATAATAGTCTGCCGTGATGTATGCTTAGGACCATGAGTAAAATCTACTTTTAAATCAACTGAAAAGTATTTTTTAAATAGTTTTCAGATTACATGGGAAAATCTCCATATAGCAAATGGTTTGGAGAACAGCCTTTTGTGTTGTACATGTCTTGTTCAACAATTGAGTAGTTATTATGTCATCTTTTTACATACGGTATACAGTATGATATGATAAATATGTCAGGTGTACATTACTTGGCACAACTATTTTATTTCTGTATGTATTCATTTACTTCTAATTGTGACATAAATGGAAAATTGGCACAAATAGCTGGTCCCCCAAGGTTTTAGATAACTTTCTCCTTTGTATCGTGTCTGACTACCTGCTACTGAAAGTGCAGCTCTGTAACGCCTCAGTGACTTCAAAGAAACAGGGAGGGAAAGGAAACAGCTGCTCTTCTCTTTTAATCCCAGGTTGAATCATGGAGGTCTGTAGGAAATCAATAGCTAGAAATCTGTATTGAGAGAGAGAGAACAAGCAACTGTAGCTGCAGGCATGCGCAAATGTTTTTACATGGTGAGCCTTGTGCACACTGCATTGTACACAGGAAGAAACACCAGGCCCCAAGAGGTAACGGTCACCTCCTTCTTTTTTACTTACACATCAATGCGCATGCACACACACACACACTCACACAATATAGTCTTAGAGAGTTCGAGAATCAGCGACTGTAACGGACTTGTTAACACTGTGCCCAGTCATTGATGTACCCACTTCACAGCCCTCCTCCCATACTGTAAACACCTCATGGCACATGAACACACAACCGCCCCCCCCCCCCCCCCCCCCCCACCCTTGACCCCACCCACCTGCGTCCACATCTAACCCCTAAAGCACACATTGGAGGGTGCTGGCAGGGAGGCAACGTGGCTGGAGCACAGAGAGTGTCCCTGTTTTCCTTCCTGGCCCAGGACGTAGGGGTACACTGGAGCCTTTGGAGGGGGTTAGGGCAGACCGACAGGACAGCAGGCAAGGACACACATAGGAGCTCTGTATTTAGCTTCCTCCTCAGGGCTGCTTTTACACACAGCCCTTTTCTACTCCACCCATGCCTCCTTGCCTGCCACCTAACCCATCATAGGTACTCTACACATGGCCGCATGGCCATAGTTCAGCGCCTCCTGCTTGACTCCATGTGTTTCACTCTGTGCTCTGACTGCGGAGTCCTCTCCCGAACGCAGAGCTCCAGCTGATGCGCATCTAAGCTTCTGGTCTCAAAGTCAGTGAGCCCATCTGGACATGCCAGAGAGGTTGAGAGAGAAATAGAGAAAGATGGAGAGTGAGACAGAGAGAGAGAGAGAGAGACAGAGGGGGGGAGGGAGGGAGAGGAAGCCTGTCTTTTAGAGAGACAGGAGCACTGGTCCTTGAGGTACTCCTCAAGTGCTTTGCTATGCCTGTCACATGCTGCTTCTCCGCACACCCCGAGAGCATTACATAAAGTACAGTGCATCCTCGATGGCCACTTTCTGTATGCTAAACACCTCCTCCCATGTTGGCGTTTATGCAGATGACTTCAGTCAGGGGTTTGAAGTGTGTAGATGTCAAGGTACCTAGCCCAAATACAGAGGAACAGTTCTGACCTTGGCCCACTTCAGGAAAACGCTCTGGTTTCTGACTAATCGAGTATATGCCCTATTCTCTCTCCCACAACATGCACTGAAAATAGCTTTGACATGCCCCATTAAACAGCGTTGTAATTGTTAACACGGCATACTCTGTCCTTGGCACAGATTAACTACTTCATTTAAATGTCAACCGCAATTAAAGAAGTGCAGAGGAGAGCCGTTTAAGACCGAGAAAAAAGCACAGCCATTTACAGTAGAACAAAAAACCTAATTGGATGCTGAAACACTGTAGATTTTGTTCCGGAAACGTCCCACTGTTCAACACTTGCCAACACATGCCTGAGCAGAGGATGCTGGTGAGGAGACTTTAGAGTCTGCTTGTTGTACACAGTTTGTTTCTGAGTTCAGTGACTGAACAACGCCCTTCCTTCCTTCATTCCCTTACCCACAGCTTTACCCACAGCCCAAACCCCCCGCCTGTTCTTCCTGAAGTCCCTATGTCTGTGGGGAAATTTCTATTCAAAATGCTATTTTTAGCTTTTTTTTTGTTTTTTGGCCTTATTTTGCCCAACCCTACTCTGACACTAACCACAACAATTAAACCTAACCCCCAAATGTCTAATCATAACCCTGACCCCAACCTAAATCTTAGCTCTAAAAAACTTTCTTAGCCATGAAAATGTCCCTTTTCCTCATGGGGACCTCAAACATGTCTCCACAAGGTCAAGCTTTTCTGCTTTTACTATCCTTGTAGTTAAACCAGAACGCACGCACGCACGCACAGACGCACACACACACACACACACACACACACACACACACACACACACACACACACACACACACACACACACACACACACACACACACACACACACACACACACACACACACACACACACACACACACACACACACACACACACACACACACACACACACACAGGCAGACAGACAGACAGTGCCTCATGTTCCATGTACCCACACCAAGCCTCTGGCCTGTTCAGCAGTGTTGGGCCACGGACCCCGGTTCCCCTGATGGCCGTTAATGTTAACATTAGCGTTTGCGCGGAGCGGTGCCAGCCTGCAGGGGCCTGGCATGCTACAGTCAGCTGCTGCACACACACACACACACACACACACACACACACACACACACACACACACACACACACACACACACACACACACACACACACACACACACACACACACACACACACACACACACACACACACACACACACACACACACATACACACACACACACACACACACTGGATCCATTCCCAGCACCGCAGTACCAGATGGAGAGCAAAGAGGGACGCTCCCAGGTCCAAATCACCTCCTGCAGCTGGGTGATACAGTTGCACCACCGGCAGGGCTGCAGACCCAGCATTGTGGTGCCGCAGTTTGATGTCTTTTTCTGCTGTACTCACTGCAGCTGCCATGTACACGCTTCAACAGCCTCAAGCTCATTCTCACATTGTCTCTGGATGTTGTCAGTTTGTTCACAAACACGGTTCAGGTGTTTGTTGTTGTTGTTTTTTTTTGCTTTTTAGGATATCCGATATCCATGTTGAGTGTAATCACTTGTTATGCACAGTGTGATACTGGTGGCCGGCTGCCTAATGATTTGAATAGGTAGAATAGGCGCTCACATCGGAGAGCAGGCACAGCATTGTCATGGGGACGGAGAGCAGGCCTCTCCCACTCTTTTGGCTATTGAGCAGGCGAGCGGGCGCTCGACTTCCCACCACCAAAGTACACAGATGCGCAAACACAAGCGTTCGTTCACATGGACAACATGCGATAGAAAGTCCTACCATTTCTGTGCGTGCAAAAATGGATGATTCAGAAAGCTTTTATCATCTGAGGAGGAGGAGAGGAAAGGGTTGTCTGTGTTAACCACTTAGTGCCCCATGTGCCTACAGTATACTTGTTCCGCTCCTTTAGGCCATCTACTCCTAATATTTTTGCCGAAAATCTACCTGTTGCAACACCTTGTAAGTATTATGTGCATTATGGAAATGCACATCATTCGCTGTCTGCCTGTTTTAATGCTAATTTATTCTCCAGTGGCCATCAGGCTCGCACACAATTTTGTCACTCAATCTTAAAGTCTTATTTTTTAGCATCTGTCTGTTACCCTCCCTCTCTCAATGACACACACGCACACACCCCACAGCCCACTATTTCTGCCCATGTTCTCATGTCTCCATTAGAAGAGGAAATGAGGCACGGTACCGACACACATATCTTGGTACCCTCCTGCTCTCTCACTCATCGGAGAGAGAGCGAGAGAGAGTCATTAGAGAGGAGAGAGAGAGAGAGAGTCATTAGAGAGAATAAACAACGCACATACATGAGAGAGAGTGAAAACAAAAGGGGGAAGGGGTGCTTGCGATTGCACGAAGGCCGTATTTATAATGCAGAACGCTTTGTACTGTAGGGCACAGCAACACAGGGTGGGGGCATAAACCACTGAATGCTCCACTAAATTGATTTGTCTCGCTCGTCATTTTGTCTTCGTTGCGGTACGAAGCTGTCCCTATCACTCTGCTTACTAGTAGGGGGTACTAAGTGAAAAATCGTTACGCGGCGGATAAAAGCATGAAATTTGATACAGATGTCCCTTGGGTCATCCTAAAACATCCTAGAAGGGGTGCCCAAAAAAATCTTAAACAGGAAGTGAGTTATGGACAAAATCCAAAATGGCCACCTAAACTGTTGACCGTTGACTCAAAAGACACCAAAATAATCTCCAAAAAGCATAAAATGTGGCACACATGTCCTTTGGGTCATCCTAAGACATCCTAGAAGGGGAGCCCAAAAAAATCTGAAACAGGAAGTGAGTTATTGACCAAATTGAAAATGGCCGCCTAGTGTTGTCGATTGACTCAAAAGACAACTAAAGAATCTCCAAAAAGTATAAAATGTGTCACACATGTCCCTTGGGTCATCCTAAGACATCCTAGAAGGGGTGCCCAAAAAAGTCTTCAACAGGAAGTGAGTTATTGACTAAATTGAAAATGGCCGCCTACAGTGTTAGCGATTGACTCAAAAAGCCTATAGAATCTCCAAAAAGTATACAATTTGGCACATATGTCCCTTGGGTCATCCTAACACATCCTAGAAGGGGTGCCAAAAATAATCTGAAACAGGAAGTGAGTTATTGACTAAATTGAAAATGGCCGCCTACAGTGTTGAAAGATGATGCAAGATACCTACAGAATCTCATAAAAGCATGAAATGTGGTACAAATGTCCCTTGGGTGATCTGAACGCATCCTACAAGGGGTGCCCAAAAAGGTTTTAAACAGGAAGTGACCGCCTAAAAGCAGTTGACACAAAAGAAAACATAAGGGGACGTCATAAAAGTGTATAATTTGGTACGTACATTCAGTGCTTCTTAATATATCCTAGAAGGGGTTATTTATTTGTTTGCTTGTTTATTAAACTTTTTAGGAAGGGACCATGTTGAAGAAATTCTAAATGGCTGTTTAAACAGTTGACCATGGCAGTCTGCATATTATGCAGACTCAATACAACAGGTTATGCAGTGCATAACTTGCCGTATTTTGTAGTCTACCTTCTGTTTTCATTTCTACATCACTTATTTATTTTACTTTCTGCATAATTTTTTTATTGTACTCTTTGAATCTTCTTTATTTATCTAACTCTCTGCATATTCTCATTTATTTTACTCTGCATCTTATCTTACTCTGCATATTCTTATTTTACTCTCTTATTTATTTTGCACTCTACATCTTCTTGCTGGTTTTACACTCTATCTTCTCATGTATTTTCTTCTTGATCATTACTGTTTTTTTGTGATTAGTGTTTAGTAACTACATGTATTCATGTGTGCCATTTCGCAATTACCAGCACATTGGCATAATAGGTAACCCAGCATCCCGGCATCTACACTTTCTCGAACAGAAGGGCTCAGCTTTGCAGCCACACTTGAGTTCTCTACAAACTTAAGCAGCCTCTGGCAAGAGTGTCCATAAAGGTGTCCACGAATCAGCGACTTTAATTTATTTGTCAGGAGATGGTAGAGATTGCATAGCTTTCAGGCTTCTGGACCAAATGCTAGATTGGCTGCTCGATTTGAATATTGTAGCAGTGCAGCCCGTGTGGGAGGAGTGTTTTCCATTGAGAGACTATTCAAACTTTTTTTGGCACCCCTTAGGATGCATTCAGATCACCCAAGGGACATTTGTACCAAATTTCATGCTTTTATGAGATAATTTTTTGTGAGTGTCTTTTGCATCATCTGTCAAGACTGTACACAGCCATTTTCAATTTAGTCAATAACTCACTTCCTGTTTAAGATAATTTCAGGCACCCCTTCTAGGATGTCTTAGGATGACCCAAGGGACATGTATGCCATTATGAGATTCTTTAGTTGTCTTTTGAGTCAATCGACAACACTGTAGGCGGTCATTTTCAATTTTGTCAATGACTCACTTCCTGTTTAAGATTTTTTTGGGCACCCCTTCTGGGATGTCTTGGGATGACCCAAGGGACATGTATGCCAAATTGTATGCTTTTATGAGATTCTTTAGTTGTCTTTTGAGTCAATAGATAACACTGTAGGCGGCCATTTTCAATTTTGTCAATAACTCAGTGCCTGCTTAAGATTTCTTTGGGCACCCCTTCTAGGATGTCTTAGGATGACCAAAAAGACATGTGTGCCAAATTGTATGCTTTTATGAGATTCTTTAGTTGTCTTTTGAGTCAATCGACAACACTAGGCGGCCATTTTCAATTTAGTCAATAACTCACTTCCTGTTTCAGATTCCTTTGGGCACCCCTTCTAGGATGTCTTAGGATGACCCAAGGGACATATGTGCCAAATTTTATGCTTTTTGGAGATTCTTTTGGTGTCTTTTGAGTCAACGGTCAACAGTTTAGGTGGCCATTTTGAATTTTGTCCATAAGTCACTTCCTGTTTAAGATTTTTTTGGGCACCCCTTCTAGGATGTTTTAGGATGACCCAAGGGACATCTGTATCAAATTTCATGCTTTTATCCGCCGCGTAACGATTTGGCAATTTTTTGTGCTTAGTACCCCCTACTATACCGTGCTGTTTCAGCAGTTCTTGGGAGGGTGGTTCCTTTTCCCCCAGCCTTCTGGTCCGTCTGTCTCTAAGACCCCTACATTGGTTTGTAGACCAGTCAGCAACAGGGTTGCCAGATCTGCTTATTATAATTTCCCCGCAATATTCTATTTGAAAATAGCAGATCTACAAGCTCACAACGCGTCGCAGCTTGTAGATCTGCTATTTTCAAATAGCTGATGTATATGTTAAAGTGCTCATGTGGCCCATAGTCGCTTCTTTTGGGCTGGTTTTCCTAGACCTGGTTGCTTGTTTCTCTCACAGAATCTGGCAACACTGGTCAGCAACCCGCCAACCTTACCTATTGGAATCAGAAGGTGGTATTCCATAAGAAAGGTAATTCTACCGCGCCTCGGCCAAGTTAAGGCAGGTCCGGTGCATCACAGGAGCAGGACACAGCCGCAGCAAACGTGAAAGAACAGGTGCAGCCCTGACTACTTCGAGCCTTTTAATTTATTAAGGTGCTAATGAGACATGACAGACATTTCAATGTTACTACAGTACATCTTCCAGTTACAGTAACACCGAAACCAAAGCAGGAACATTTTTTAATAATCAAGACCATGACCATCGAATTATATTTGTCTAATGGGAAAAATGAATTATTTATTAATTTAAATAAAATACAAATAGATAAATTACACCATTAAGGTATGTAGTGCTATCAAAAAGGCTATTTGAAATGTAAAGCAAAATATTTTTACACGTAAATTACTCAAGTAAATTTTAAAGGTTGGGTAAGTGATTTACATTGGTTAAAATAGGTGTTAAATAGCTCAATATTCTGATACTCATTGCTATAGAGTGTTTGTTCAGTAATAGGAGTCTCCATGTCTCTCCAGCTCTTTATTAAACAGAAAATGCATTTTCAGGTCAGGATACCAATTTTATCCAACCAGGCAGGATACAGATTAAACAAGTGCAATTGGATTTTCTGTTTATTAAAGAGCTGGAGAGATAGGGAGACTCCTGTTACAGAACAAACACTCTATCGAAATGATTACGATCAGAATATAGTGCTTTAACCTTTTAACAAAAACCTTTTTGTTTTAACAAAAAAATATCACTTACCCTACTGTAGCTTTAAGTAATTCATTCAAGATTAAATCTGATAATAAACCAAAAACAATATAGCTCTCTTATATCAACTCTAATGTCAGTCTTTTAAAGCTGCAGTAGTCAACTTTGGAGAAGTTATCTTTTGTCTTTTAGCACCTTTATTAATAAAAAGGCTCAAAGTGTGTTCTTTCACGTTTGCAGAAGTTGTTATTCGTTTGTGTTATAGGTGGAATGTCCGCGGGTTAGTGTGAGACAGTAGACTGACAAATGCTTAAATATAGATTGAGAGTGTGTTTTTGTGTGTGTGAGAGAGAAGAAGAAGAAGAGAGACAGAGACAGAAACGGGGTCAGAGGGAAGAAAGGAATAAATCTGAATTAGGCAAAAAAGTGTGAAACATGAATATTGAGTGTAGCGACTTCCAGTAAGCTGGCAGCCCCATGCATACTCAATTAAGTGCTGTCAGCATCACCTCTACCAGCCAGATTTAGGTGGAACACCATTCAGCACATTTATCGTGTGATTAGGAGAAGCTGCTTTTGCCGGCAGCAGAGATTTGAGTTGTAATGTAAAAATTCTCCTATTTTCATGGGGTTGCACCAGCCAACTAAATTTAAAACATCCACTGAAACGGGCCAGGGTTCGAATGCCTGACACTGCCTGCCTCCCGAGAGGCTCACTTACTTTATCTATTATGGCGCATGCTCCGGTTCACAAAATTATAGCTGATCTTCCCGCTTTGATAAAAGGACAATGCTCAGTATAGGCTACATGGAAAGGACGTTTGGCGCTGCTGGGCTGCAGTGCGACTGGAGCACTGCTCAGCGGACAGGTTGACCAGTCAGTGGTTGAAAGAGAGCACAATGGAATCCTAATGAGTGTAATGATTGCTTCTGTGGCCAGCTGAGCCATTGGCGCAGTTGGAGTCGGACACCATTGAACCTGCACTGTTTGCACTGTTCGACCAGCTCTCCGTGTACTGTAGAGAGAAGGAGCCTTTTTTTTCTGTTGTCCTTACAGTGGGGAGATGGATCACTCAGACACCTGTTAAAGTGAAAAACATTTTTCTTTGCTCTGCGGTGTCTCCAGGGAGCACAGACGGCTGTCAGCGGTGTATGCGTGTGTTTTGGGCACACATCCATATCTGTGCCTGTGTGCTGTTGTGGAATGCAGTGCACTTTATCTTAAGTGTCAACTCAAGTCATGTTGCCAGCTACAGTAGCTGTATACTTTTCCTTCTCTATGCTCTCCCTCTCTGTATGTATCTCTGTCCAGCACAGCTAATATTAGCAGAGTCTAATTGCTGTATTGAGGGCTAACCAAGGGCTTAATTCATTGGGCCGGGGAGTTTCGGTTAAGAGGAGGGAAGTGAACAGTCTATGGGGAGGGATCACCACTTCTGAACCTTCAGTGTAAAGACTAGCAGCTCTGCTCTCAGCTGGTACTTATCCAGTCAGCCAAACTGTCATAGGACAACAGATGACTGTGACAAACATTTTTTCCCCTCCAAGAATAAATGGGATTATTCATTTCTATCTTTGCACCTACATGCTGACATTTTGAATGCAGAAACCTCATCATGTTGTCTAAAGACCTAATTCATGTAGGTCCATAAGAAAGACCTAGAAATTGTTGCAAGATGAAGACAGATTTGAGTATTATAAGCTGTCTTCATTTCAAGTTATTATCTTAATTAATCATATTTCTCTCGTAATAAATATTTGTTTAGACAATATCAATTCACAGACATGATGTTAGAGATCCAAAGTGCCCAGGGACTCTGCATGGCATATAATGTATTTAACACATATTTATCTACAGACAGTTTGACTTTGCTTGTTAACCAGTGTGCCGTATCAACACATTCCACTCAGAATTAACTGCAAAGCAGAGAATCGTACACCAGACACATTGCAGGGTCACACATACAGCACACACTACACGCACGTCACATTACAGGCAATTCTCAGCCAAACCATGTCTTAGAGGTGTGAATACAAATAAATTCTGCTTTTCTTTGCTGAGCTGTTATCTGGGGGCTGCATCACACATGCCTCTGAGTGGTAGGCCGTCAACATGATTGCAGGCAGGGCAGACTAAGCACATTCATATGTGAGAAGATCTGCTCACAGAGATATGTTGTTCTGAAGACCGTCAGCAAAGCATTCCTGAGCGGAATTTCTCCTGTAAGCATGTAAGGCAGGTGAAAATTCTGTTTTTGTGATGTTGCGCTGCTGCTGTGGTTTCCAGCTATTTCTGCAGCTCTACAAACTTGATCTCACACACAGTGTGTAATCAGCTGCATTTCCAAGTCACGTGTATTCGGCCAGTCTATCCGAGATTAATCCTGCCCATGTCTGACTGATGTACTGTATTTGCTGTGTGGACACCTCCCTTGCATGTCTGAGATTGTCCATTAATATCTATGCAAAATATGAGTCTCACAACCCACTTCTCATCCTCGAGTTCTGGGTAGTCTTGACCTTTTATAGCCCAGAAGGATTTGATTACATCTAGTGCTGCATTCAAAACCACCTAAAGCAAGCAAGGCCATGTCAAGACCACGACCGAGGGGGGTGAGAACCAGTTAAGACTGAAACCAAAGCAGGATCACTTTTAAATTGTAATCAAGACCATGACCAGGAATAATTATGTTTTCTAATGGGAAAACAGAATTATTTATGAATTTAAGTTAAATATAAATATATATGCAATTAAATTACACCATTGAGGTATGTATAACTAGAAAAAAGGCTATTTTGAAGAAGTAAAAAAAATAAAATAAAAAAGAAACCTGTGTGTGTGTGTGTGTGTGCGTGCGTATATATATTTTTTTCAATTACTCAAGTCATTATTTAATTCAAGTTTAAATCTGATAACAAACCCAGTGTTGGTAATTTGGAGCAAAGCGGTTAATGTGTTTTGACATTTGTTACACAATTCTGCACCAAACCCATCTGGTGTCTTTCCAAATTCAGGCTTTCGACTTGCTCCTGAGCAGGCCCGGTGTGGGTGCAGGAGAGCGGGGGGCGGTGAGTGGGAAAGTACTGGGGGCGACCTCGCGATTTCTTTTTTGTTATTTATTCTTATGTATAGGTAGGCTATTTATTTGCCCTCAAAATATTAAGTTAGGTGTCTTGTCTTTGAGATTTACAGTGTCGCAGAGTCACGGTGGCTATTTACAACCGACAGCAGCTGAAGTCCTTGTCATATTTGTCTGTCTATCAGTCCCTCCCGGTACACACAACAACACTGCAAACTGAAGCATGAAGCAGTCCACTTGGTGAGTGGGCGGGGTCTATGGTCTGGAGCCAGGCTATCACTGACCGCTTTCTTAACATGCTGAGGAGGGCTTGATGCCGGCCAATTGACGGGCAGCCCACCTATCTATTGTTGTCAGTTTTTTTTTGTCTTTCTTCCTTTTTCGCAAGAGCGCACTTAGACAGGCTGCAGGCAACTACCAGCTGCCAAATATCACTAGAAAACCAATCCAGCACAGTTTTATATTTTATTATTGATATTATTTTAATACAAAAAAAATCTGTTGAGTTGACTGAGGGGCGGGATGGTCCGATTGAGGGGGCGTCGCCCCCTTGTGGCACCGGCCCTGCTCCTGAGTGATTTGCCTACCAAGAGCCAAATCGATGGTACAGCCTAATACGATCAAAATCCAAAGTCTTGTTTGTCTCTTAACACTTTTCAGATCTTGTACTGAATATACAGTATATGTCTCGTCTCGCCTTATGATTTGAATTGGACCACAATGGAAACCTTTGGCTTTTTTTTTTGTTATCCACATTGCCATTTATTTGTTTTAAGTTTTTTTTAAGTGTTTTTAAGTTGTTGTACTGCACTGTACATTTAAAAAAAATTGGTCAATAACATTCTTCAGTTCTTCAATGAATGCAGATGCCACATGAAATAATGAAGCTCCAGCTTATTAAAACATCCAGACACAAATGAGCGAGCACTTAAATGACGACAGACTGCCCTTGCACGCATGGGTGGCTTTCAGAGCATGCGGACCACTCCACTCCACCTCCAGCAATAAACAAACAACCAGCAGCACGCACAGGGAGGGGCTGTGTCTGTGATGTTATGTCCATTCCCACCCAGAATGTGGCCTGATCTGACATCAATGCTTTGTAATGTGTGTCTGAATTCATTGGTTAACACAGTCATATACACAGTAACATCCATGGTGTACATTTAACAAACTAGAGGTACACTTACTGCACGTCGCGCCGCCGATCTGACCGATATGTCTGAGTCATAGTGTCATAAACCATAAACAACCATAAACAAAACGTATCCGGTTTGTTTATGGTTATGTCTGAGTCCTAGTGACGTGGTCGTGGTCCTACCTATATATGGGCGTATCGAGTATGTTTATGGTTATGTGTGTGCGTGTGCGTGTGTGTGTGTGTGTGTGTGTGTGTGTGTGTGTGTGTGTGTGTGTGTGTGTGTGTGTGTGTGTGTGTGGTGTGGGTGTGGGTGTGTGTGTGTGTGTGTGTGTGTGTGTGTGTGTGTGTGTGTGTGTGTGTGTGTGTGTGTGTGTGTCCGCATCTATTTGCAGGTCTCGTTGATGTCTTTGTTTGTATAGCGTATTTTATGAGGGCAAGTTTAATGAGCTTGAATCCAGATGCTATTTCACAAGCCCTCTTCACACAGTCAAAAGCTGTTTGCTTGGCCAGATTGAATTTGAATCCGACTGAATGTTTGTGTCGAGTTCATGTCGATCGTGTCATGTAAAGCCCTGAGTGATGTGAATGTTTCTGGGATCTCCGTGTTTGTTTGTCCTTGTGAGTTTAGAAATCCAACACCTGATTAAACTCTTAAACCCTATACTTTGTTGTACAACAAAAATAGCAGATCTACAAGCGCACAAGTCACAACGTGTTCCAAGGAGACATGCCATGCCACATTGTGAGTTCATAGATCAGCTATTTTTGGACATCTCAAATGCACCCAAGGAGTGTTTCGGTGCACTCACGGCCGAATACATATCATTTTGGGGGTCCTTGGCACGAAAAAGTTTGAGAACTACTGATTTAGACAGCATTTGTAGAATCGGCCTCAGGTTTTAATGGGTTGAGGCCCTTTCACACTGAACCCCATTATTTCCCACAGCTTGCATCTCTGCATCGCTCCACTCAAGTAGCCATGTCAGGTGTGTTTTAACAGCCAGGAGGCTTGTTGGTAGGCAATATAGTATGCACAGCAGGGGTCTCAACGTTTTTCAGGCCAAGGACCCCTTAGCTGAGCGAGAGATGAAGCAGGGACCATCACTAGATGTTGTATGAAATTATGTTCATTAAACTTTTTCATTGTTTGACAGCATGATCATCAGTGTATTTTGGATTCATGTTAATGTGTATTTTTCAGACATTTAACCACTTAAACCGTCAATACTTAGTAAACTTGACCTTTCACTCTGTACTTAGTGTGCTCTTGTTTCCCTCTACACCACACCTCTTTGCCGAAAATAGACAATCTACAAGCTCACTATAGATCTGCTATTTTTGGCTAAAGTTCTCCTCAGAATAGGGATGCTAGGGTTCAAGTGGTTAATGTAAAAAAAAAAAATCCTATCACACAAACATTTGGTGGCCCCCCTGTAGTAAATCTGAGGAACCCCTAGGGGTCCCGGACCCCCTGCGGATGTATAGTGTATGATAAACATACAGTAGCTTAGGTTATGTGTTATGTGTTCCCCCTCAATAGCTCTACAGACCTATTAACGTTTCTTAATTGAAGTTATAAGGTACAGAGGTATACTTTTCATACAGCCTATTGTTTTATTATTACATAATAGACGCAGTGATGTATTGACATAGTCCTACTAGAAGTTTTAAAAACTTGGAAATGGCAAAAAGGTGGCAACTCCTTCTATACGGCACAGTAATTTCATTCTGAGAGTCAAAAAAATTACCCAAGTGAACCTGTGAGATGGGGCATTGTTTTTCTCAGAGTTAAATTAACACCAAGGATTTTACCACAGTGTGTGCCCTGCCTGTCCCGGGGCACTAACAAAAGTGTGAAAACGTACCCACAGATTTCAGTTAAACCACAGATCAATGAAAAACCCCTGTAGACACAATAGAAAAAGCTGTCTCTTTAGCAGTCTACACATACATTGCATTTTCATAACGCCTCTCCTTTTGTGTAACACCTGCAGTAGCTTGCCAGGCTTTGAGTTGGAGACAGAGTTCACGCTGTACCGCGGCGTTCTCTACAAAGTTCATTTCGCTAATGAGCATTGCTATTACTGCTTTTCCAAGAACAACCGGTGCAATGTATTTTCAGAAACATGCATGCACAGGAAGCACTTAGCAAGCAGGTCCACTGCCATTGCTCATCTCATTTTGTGCTAAGTATCTGGCGATGACACCGGCTCAGTGCAGCTTTCGGAAGTATTTGCATTTTAATGCTACTGCAATCACGGTTTCCACAGCAGCGTTTGTAGTGTTTGATTCATACACGTCCTACTACACTTGGGAGAGAACAAGAGATCAGCCTGCAGTGCTATACCCAAAAGAAGACTTCATAAGTGCAAAGAGTGGGAGTGTTTCGGTATGAAAAAGGTACTTCAGAATGGTATGAGGGTGCTGCTGTTTAGCCCATTCAAGCCGGGAACGCATCGCTGTCATTTTAGATTTCTTTGGCTATTCAAAAATAGTAGATCTACAAGCTCATAGCGCGGCACCGAGTGCCGCGCTATGAGCTTGTAGATCTGCTATTTTTGAGAAAAACAACATGAAAACGTGTCTTTGAAAATGAAAATGAAAATCTTTGCTTCTGTGGGTCCCTGGAACAAAACTAACATTGACAAATGTTATCTTAAAAATACATATATTCAAAGATTTGGACAAATTTCCACAATTAAAAAAAAATAGCAGATCTACAATCTCATAGGGCCGCCCTATGAGCTTGTATATCTGCTATTTTTGAATAGCCAAAGAAATCTAAAATGACACGGAGGCGTTCCCGCCCGGTTTGAATGGGTTAAGTGGCAAATGAAAATTATACATAATACATACAGTAGCTGAATTTTGCTACTCTAACCTCTCGAGCTGACAAAAAAACGTGTTTTATGAAATGGCTACAGGTGAAAAGATGCATTCGGTTCACTGCTCTCGTTGGCACTCGGAAGACACGCAGCAAATCAGTCCTATTTCCACTGGCCTGCTGGCAGTGTTGTCTCTGGATGTAATCGGACCATCTGCACGGGTCCGCGCACACTTTGGAGCCGCCTGTCATGTCAGATGGAGCCATGTTCTCAGTCGTGGAAAGTAACTAAGTACATTTACTCAAGTACTGTACTTAAGTACCATTTTGATGTATTTTTTACTTTACTTGAGTATTTCCAATTTTCAATACTTTTACTGAACTACTCAACTTCATCTCAGAGGCAGATATTGTACTTTAACTCCACTACAATTATTTGAAAATGTTAATTACTACGTTGTAGATTTAGATTATAATTACAAAACATACACTAACCACTTCAGCCCTCTACAAGCTCACAACGCGCCGCAAAGCGACGCGTTGTAAGCATGTAGATCTGCAATTTTCAAAGGATTTTATACATTTGGAAACTTGTGAAATGGGACATTCTGCATAATGAGTACTATTACTTTTGGTACTCTAAGTAAATTTTGATGCCAATACAATTTGTACTTTTACTCAAGTACATTTTGAATACCAGAATTTTACTTGTAACAGAGTATTTCTACATGGTGGTATTGATGCTTTTACTACTCAAGTAGAGTAGAAAATGTGAGTACTTGTTCCACCACTGCATGTTCTGCAAGCACACTGGACTCATTCATTCTCTCCCAACCTGTCGGCCCCTGGCAGACCCCCGC
The DNA here is from genome assembly GCF_963280865.1 of Gymnoscopelus braueri. Taxonomy (NCBI): domain Eukaryota; kingdom Metazoa; phylum Chordata; class Actinopteri; order Myctophiformes; family Myctophidae; genus Gymnoscopelus; species Gymnoscopelus braueri. The sequence continues at coordinate 21,759,140 of NC_137615.1, forward strand.
TCTGCCACACCTAGACAGACCTTACTTCTTACTGTTGGTCTTTCAATGCTGACTTCACACACAGCCCCTCACCCTTAAACCTCCACAGAACATGACTGACTCACTCATGCAGAGGTGACGTCAAAACTATATACCCCAACACATGCAAATGAATGTATGATGATGATGATGATTTTTTTAATTTATTTTTTTATTCCAATTTCTGGAAGGTTTTTGTCTACAATGACATGCCCAAAATAGGGATGGCAGGGTGAAAGCAACTTAAAGGACGACTTCACCGACACCCATTTTCAACCTATCTTCGTATAATTGGTCCTCACTAATGCTCATGATAATGTGGTGCCATTTTGTCTACCCACTCTGTGTCTCAGTGGAGGGCTGTAGACCGTTCTGAAAACCGCCTACCAGTGACATCATCGATGGGGAATCCAAGCTAATAGAAACTGCAGGCTATCTATTCCTGGAAAGCTGGCATGCTATAATGGAAGCCATTGTTCCCGCGTTAATAAAAAAGAAAATGAAAGATTTGAAAAAAGAAATGTCACTGGTAGGCGGGTTTCTGAACTGTCCACAGCCCTCCGCTGAGACACAGACAAAGTAGAAACAAAATGGTACCATATTATCCTGAGCATTAGTGAGGGTCCAATTATATGAAGATGGTGGTCCTTTAAGTAATTTATGCAACTCCTGGTGTGTTGAAGCAGCAAAGCTGTACCTGAGCGCTTTTAGGGATGAAAATCATAATGTGAGAGACCACTGAATGTACTGGCACACTGTTGTTCACAGCTGAGCTGTGTTTTGACACTATGACTCACACCAGATTAGCACAGGCCTTTTCAGCTTACATTCAAACGCTGAGATGTGACGTACACAGTGATAAACATCTCATTTCCGGTCCTACTAATTGTTTCCAGACTTTTTTATTTGTGTTCTGTCTAAAGTGAGCGACTTCAGCGAAATAAGGTCGTACTGTACATGAAAAGGTTAGATTTTCTCCTAATATACAAGCAAATATTATGAGTGCAAATATGATTTGGACTTACATTTCCACTGCTCCCATTTTAACCCCAAATTCACACTTACACACATAAATACATACGTTTATGTAATGTATACAAACAGTATACTAGTGTCTAACTTAACGTCTGTCATGGCTAATCCCTAGCCACATTCCTCACCAGTACCTCTTCAAATCCCTGCCTTAGTCTGACCATTTGCCTTTGACCTTTTTATTGTCGCTGTCTTGCATTATCTGACAGACCATTAACCGACGGGGGTCATTCATCCATGGCTGTAGCCATAAGCCTCCGCACACAAGATCAAAAGTGCATTATAAGCTGAGCCCATATGCATTGCGGTGGGCCATGCCTGGAAAACTTGGTCTGTGTTCCCAGAATGACTTTTCCGTCTCGTATGAAAGATAATCACCAGCTGCATTATGTATATATAGACCATTCATAAACTGAAACCAGCCAAAATACAGCCAGGCTGATCCACACGACTCAATGGGCTCAGATTGCCTGATATTGCAGTTTGATTTTAGTCTGATTGTGGACTGTAGTAACAATGAATGTATGTGCGTGTGTGTGTGTGTGTGTGTGTGTGTGTGTGTGTGTGTGTGTGTGTGTGTGTGTGTGTGTGTGTGCGTGTGCGTGTGCGTCTGTGTGTGTGTGCGGCTGCTTGGCGTGCACGTGTAATCCACCTATCAAGCAAAAAGGCTGCAGTGTAACAGTGCGGAGGCGTGCGCACCCATGTGCTTGTGAGTGGGATGGAGAACGTCTGTCTTCAACACCTTGGGTCTCAAGGTGTTCTGACCTGTTCAGGCAGATGTGGAACACACTGGTGAAGGCACGTGTGTCTGAACAAGTCCCTCAGGTCTAACAGTGGACACAAGGACTAAAACATCTGTGTCAAATTCAGCTTCCGATTGGGTAATCCGGATCAATGTCTGACACGTAATCAGGGAAAAATCCATGGTTGGACACTGTTAACTGTGGAGTGTTATGTGAACTCGGAAAGTGTCAATTTTTACAGTACTATTTGTAACCATCAGAGTTAAATTAACACTGAGAATTTGCTGTAAAATATGCACTTTCAGAGTTCGGAGGACTGTAGTGTGTACGATTGTAGCTCACTATCGATTGTATCGATCATTGAGGGTAATTTACTACACTTTTGAGTGTTAAATGAATAGCAGATGTTTGCCTGTGCGTGCGTGCGTGCGTGCGTTGTGATCAGCATCGCTCCACTGTCTTGGCCCAGGAAGTACAGCAGGTGCCTTGCTCATTGACTGGCATGTTAATCAGGTGGGATTAGGCCTCAAGTGAGTACAAATGCGATGGAAAACGGTTTGAATTACACGCTAAGCCCCCGATGGCCTGTAATCCACTGTCCTTCACATGGAAATGTCATCCACAGGGCAGCGTGTACACGCGCGAGCGCGCGCGTGTGTGTTGTGTACGTATGTGCTAAATACACACATCATAGCTAACAAGCATATGGACATGCTTGTGGTATGGCACAATATAGACACAAGAAACAAGTGAGGAGGTAAAGGAGCGATGGGGGGTCGGGGTTAAAAGGAAAGGACGCAACGTTTTTGAGTGATGTCTAATCAACCAACACACAGTCACAATGGGTCTGGGTAAAGATAATGGTGGGGGGGGGGGGGGTTCTCTTCCCCCCAAAAGCAATAGATCAGTATCTCAAGGGCAGTTTACCCTCACGCCCATCACCTAGGAAATCCTCCTATGGCCCCAGTTGTTTTTACACTTTCCCTGTCACTCAACCCCCACGCCACCCCCTTAAACCTCTAACGGTCCTTTCCATCATAGGGCGATCAAAACATTCCCCTCCACAAACCCCACCCTCCCACCATACACACGCGCGCGCGCCCGCGGTACCGCTTGCTTATCTCTCTGCCAGGTGGTTGGCGTTTCCACATCGGTGCTTCAGCGTCATTATCATTATGGTTATTAGGCAGCCAATGAAGAAAAAACGTTTAGATTGATGTTGATATTCATTTTAGGGGGCGGGGAAAAGGATTGTGTCTGTAAGGATGTCAGGCCTTTAAGTTGCATACCACTGTGTCGTGCATCGCAGTGGTATGCATGATCTCCCTGTATTCATACTGCATTCGTTCAGTTTGCTCATTTGTTATATTGGACACAAAACCATGAGTAATAGTTGGTTGCGTGTCATGTCGCTCACCCAAAATAATAGATCTGCAAGCTAGATCAGCTACTGTACGTGTGACAGTCAGGTGATAAGAATTAAGCGGCCTGCTCACTCCTCATGCATTGAAGGAAGCATGAGCTCAGTTCGGGGCTCTCCCCAGGCTGGCAGATGGAGAGTAGCGCCCATGATTACAGCGTATAGGCAACTGGCACTGGGTGAAAAAAATCGTTTGATTTTTAAAAAGCTATATGTGACGGCACGAAACTACATATAAATCACACTTATCTCTCGTCAGTCCCTCTGACTAGTCTAGTCTAGTCCCTCAGTATACATATCGGTCCATCTATTCCTTCCAGCAATTATTAACCTAGTCCATCCCTTAGTGCTGTCCCCGGCCCAGAACCTCACCTGATGGCTCTGATCAGGACTGGGGCACCGCCAAGTGGGAGAGACAATCGTACCTCTGACCTTCAGTGACAGCCTTCTCTGACGGCTCTGGAAGGTTTTCGACCGTGCTACTCCTAGCTCCTAGCTTGTGGGCTGTTAACCTGTGTCCAGGCGGGCCGATGAGTTATTGATTATTCTATTGAATTCCACTCATAATGGTGAGCAAGTGGAATTGCAAGTCAAACTGTCTGGTAAAAGAAGAGGCGCATCAGTAAAACAGAGGGCACTGGTGCGTCGTGCTATTCACTCCAAAAGACCCTCTGATACATACTCAGTTGGGATTTAACAAGCCATCTCACATAGTTCCGGTCTTCATCAACTCTGATACTAACCTTTTGGACTCCTCCCTGGCTGTGCTACTCGGTATTCCATGGGGTAGTCTCTGTCTGACTCCATCAATGCCAGAGCTCTCGATGGTCACCTTCTCTGCTCAGTTACTCACTGAATAACCTAACCATGAAGAACACGTACCCCTTCCACTCATATCATCTGCTGTTGAACTTTTGCAGGGGGAAACTACAGCATGTGTTCACCAAGCTTGACCTCCGGATCGCTTATCATCTGGTCCACCATAAGGATGTAGATGAATGAAAGATGGCCTTCAATACCCCCAAGTAGACATTATGAGTACCTGGTTGTGCCCTTTGGTCTCACCAATGCCCTGCAGTCTTCCAGGTTATTGTAAATGATGTTCTCAGAGACTCAATTAATTAGTATTCATCTACCTGGATGATATCCTTATATTCTCCAGATCTGGGCAGAAGTATGTACGTCATGTAAAGTGAATTCTCCAGAGGCTTCTGGAGAAGAAGCTGTACGTAACGGGCGGCCAAGAATTATGAGTTCCATGACCCCAAAATCTCCTTCTTGGGCTTTGAGGTCGGTAAGGGAAACATGCTGATCATGGACCCTACTTTATACCAAGGTTTAGGCAGTTCTTGAGGTTGGATAACTTCTACAGAGGATTCATCCAGAACTATAGCATTGTGGTGGCCCTGCTCACTGCATTGTCCTCCCCAAGTTTCTTCTGGTCAGCTGTGGCGAACAAGGCCTTTGGTGAGTTAAAGAGACAGTTCACCTCCAGTCCTCACCCAAACCTGCCTGACTCCTCCTGTCTGTTTGTAGCCTCAAAATTGGGCATGGGGGCCATCCTCCGTCAGGAATCTGCCGTTGGCCATAAACTTCACCCCTGTGCCTTCTTCACTCATAAGTTTTCCCCTGCCGTCTGCAGAGTGCAACTATGATACTGTAAACCAGGAGCTGTTGGCAGTCAAGATTGATCAATTGGTATTGGAGGAGTGTAGGCACTGGTTGGAGGGGCTACCAACCAGTTCTACCCTCCAACAGGGCTACCATTCATTGTCTGGACTGACCACAAAAACCTACAGTAGTACGTCCGGGCTGCCAAGCAGCTGAGTCCCAGACAGGTGTTTGGGCGCATATAATTATGCATGTGTGTGAAGGCACACACACACACACACACACACACACACACACACACACACACACACACACACACACACACACACACACACACACACACACACACTCACACTCACACTCACACTCACACTCACACTCACACACACACACACCCCTCATGAATAGATAGTAGGGTCATTTGCAGCGAGCGTTGTCCATGCGACAGCCGCAGAGTTACTGCCCTCTGTGGAACAGAGCCAGAGTAATTCTCTTTCACGCGTCATTAGCCCTCCTCATCTCTTTTCGCCCCCCTGTGTGTTTTCAGGACCAGCCATAGCCAATCAGAAAGGCCCATCAGTCCTGGACCACTCCAGGACTCCTCCAGCCTCTTGTGATGACATCTCGTCTGGACGCCCTCTATTTTCCTCCTTTTATTTTACTTCATTTGCTCCTTCTTCTTCTTTCCTCATGATCTCCTTGGTCTCTTGTTCTTTTTCTCTGCCTACACCTCTGATTCCATTGTGTGTGTCTCTCTCATTGCCGCTTTGCTCTCAGTGATGGAAAAATGCAATCAGCGTGGCAGAGTCTCTCTTGTTTAGTTGACAGTTCATTTAATGCTCAGGGAACATTTCTCCCCCACAACCACAACACTGTTTTCATTTGTAGACACAAACTGTGCTTCGTAACGACACCATTGCCATTTCCCTACCTGGGGATGTCTTAGTGAATAATGGGGTAATAGATGGCAATAATTGGGTGAGAGGTGCATGTGTGCGTCCCTGTCTCTGGCCCGATCGTTTGTCGGGGAAGTGGTTATTATAATCATTTGGAATCGTTATTGCATCAGCCGGGGGGGGGTGGCGGCGCTGAAAGTGTCCGTTCCATTGCGTCCCAATCATCATTACTCTGACCTGTCTATCAATAGACACACACCTACTCTCCAGCTCTCCTCTCTATGCAGTAGTGTTGCTATTGCATCCATGTTCCAGAGTCTGGGCTGGCTGGCTGCGGTATTAGCTCCAGGGTATGCTGTGTCCCAGTAGTGAAACTCTGGGGCAGTGAGCCAAGGCTACCCCCCCCCCCCCTCCCCACCTCACCTCTCATCTCACCTATGTAATTTTTCCGTATATATCTTTCTGTTTTTGACTGGGATAACATCCCCAGTCCTACATTTATCGGTTCCCAAGTTCCCATGCTCTGGAGGGCCGGTTACAGATTTAGATGTGGTAGACAGAGTGCCATGACGTTAGAAATTGCACATTGCACTGAACAGGATAATAACAGCAATGATGTCATGAGATGTCAGAAGATCGTCTGCAGGCCTTCAAAAACTTTGTATATCTCAGGTATGTGTGCTTGTATAGCTTTAGCATATAGACGTTAGCAAGTGATGCAATGCTATGGTGTGCTACCATATAATCTGTCTCACAGTGGCCGGCCACAGCGCTCCTCAGGGCAGACACAGGCGGCTTTTGCTGGCCGGTGCTTGTAGATCTACACTTTTCGGCTTGAAATGGCGATAGCGCCCGAACGGCGGGTCGTACAGGGACGGGGGACAGCTCGCCGGATCTGGGCTGGCGAGGTGCATCCAAGTCTGTCCGTCGTTTTCAGACTGTTATCACAGTCATAATTTACATTTATGTCATTTGTTCTATGTCATTTGTATGAATTCCATACATTGGCGTACGCCAGGTCGTATTTCAGAGTAGAAATGGCTGATCATCACCAAATGTCTATTAGGGATGGTGGTGGTTAGGGGTGACTGATTAATACAATAATCGATCCCTATTTTGGGCATGTCATTATAGGCAAAAAATGTTAAATAATTGTTTATTTAAAAAATTGAAAAAAACATGTCAAAAAAGTAGATAATCGATGCTAAGTAAATAATCGATCGTTTAAGTCCTAGTGGTACAGTCATTCAGTATCATTGACCACCCAATTTTACAAGAATTTGGCTGGTATCTAACAGTACCCTGGCTGATCCACACGAAAGCACATCCGGACAACAGCAGAAAGCCAAGGTGTAACTTGAGAGTGAATTTGCTTACCGTGGCGCAGAGCACAAATATAATCTGCGCATGAGTACCTATGTATAGTGTTACCGTGACCACTGACTGACATTCTCACTCATCGCCACAGCATCCCCTGATCCGTCGTCACGCTATTCGATGACAGCATCCTGTGTGATCGCCAACAAGGATCAGCAACAGCAGCAACGACAGTGACCCACTGAGTTGTTGACCTTACTGTCATGGCCACCACTGACTTGTGTATCACACACCCCTCTGGGTTTCCCCATCGGCAATCTTAGCCTAATGTATGCTCCGTCGTACGCTAGGGTTGTGTACAATGCGTCGCTCACAACGCGTCGCATCAGCAACATGTTGTGAGCTGCTTGTTTGGTTATTTTCACTGTGCGACACCATTGTACGTCAAAGTATAATCGGGCTATAACCATTCAATATCACTACAACCTTTCACCAGACGTCCCTAAACATTTCCGGCCTGATTCTCACCTGCTTTACCATGTTTTGCTCCCTGCCAACTCCTCTGGTATGTTACCTTGACATTTGATGTCAGTGACGAAACATATCTGTTGGTACAGCTTGTGTTTTTTCCTTTGATGTTGGTGTAAGGCAGCAGTTACCACCCGTAAGTGATCCATGTCCTCCAGTTGGCTCTGTCACCACTGCTAAGACAATTGATGGAGAGGTCACTTGATCCAGCTGCTGCCTCCCCCAAAAAAAGACATTAGGAAACAGATGCTATATCAGCAACAGTACACTGACTCTGACTCTGCACCCACGGCAAGGCATGCAAATTCTGTTTATCCTCTGAGTGCAAAATTATTGGTCCTCCTGGATTCATTGCGGCAGTTATGGTTGTCGTGGAGACAGCAGCGGAGTGTTCTGTTATTAATGGCGTGGTAATTGTGAGTGGCACGTTGATTGATTTGCTCCTCAGCCCGTGGGAGCATTGGACTACGGAAAGACTAATGCACGAGCTACACACACGCACACACACACACACGCAAGCACGCGTGCGTGCGCACATACACACACACACACACACACACACACACACACTCACACTCACACTCACACTCACACACACACACACACACACACACACACACACACACACACACACACACACACACACACACACACACACACACACACACACACACACACACACACACACACAAATTCTCAGTGTCAAAAATGTCTGCCACGTAATTAGCCTAGTTTGACAATGTTAATAGGTTCCTGTCTTTTTCTTTACTCTTTGGGTAGAAAGGCGGGAGATGTGCCAGCTATCGAACACAAGAAGGGGCCATGGTGTGTGTGTGTGTGTGTGTGTGTGTGTGTGTGTGTGTGTGTGTGTGTTGTGTGTGTGTGTGTGTGTGTGTGTGTGTGTGTGTGTGTGTGTGTGTGTGTGTTTAACACACACGCACACGCGCACACACTGACTCTGTCTCTGCAGGAGAAAAAAAAACTGCCATAACAGACAAACAAACCTGACCTTTGAACTGTGAGGGTTAAAATACTTGCCCTTGAACATTCCTGTCCGGTTGTAAGCTAGCTCTCTGAACTCATAACGCAGCTACACATCACATTAGCTAGCACTGCCTCCGAACTCATTATGCAACTAGACATCACGTCCCACCCTTCTCTATATACGTATCAGTTCATGGTCATATGTGAAAGGGTCTTGTTACCTGCTACAGTGGTGCCAGCGAGTGAGACATGGCTTCCTAGAGTGTGTGTGTACTGTGTAGGTGTGTGCATGCATGTGCATGCACGCGAGTGCATAACTACGTGTGTTTTCCGGTAATTGCCCTCCATCCATCATCGGAGTACAACAGTGTGGCCCTGTCTAGCTTCTAAAACTCTGCGTATGACCCAGATACCTCACATACGTTATTGCTGGCTGATTTATGGCTGTGAATGTGTGAACACGTCCATTCATTTGCCTGTTTTTGCTGTGCCTGTGTGCATAGCGTTTGGGGGAAACATGCACCCATAGACGAGAGATGTAGGTGGTCCATCAGACGACCGTTTCTGTCAGGTTGTCAACGAGGCAGATATACCTGTACTTCGCCCATCAAAGACTTGGCATGGAAGATACTCGGGATATAGGCGGCATGCCTCACTCTATGCCCCAATCCTTCCCTCCCCCCATATATGTTAGTCCCCTCTGCTTTATCTCTCTCTCAATTCATTTCTCCCTCTCTCTCTCTCTCTCTCTCTCTCTCTCTCTCTCTCTCTCTCTCTCTCTCTCCGCAGGATTTGTCTACTCAGTAGAGTACTGTGTATAGAGGCAGGGGAGGGCCACTTGGCACCGATTGCTGTGATTTTGTCAGGCACAGTAAGGTGAAGAAGCGAGCATCACCCGCTGAGTCACACAATACCATTGATCTCATTATAATCTCTCCGATACAAGTTCCAAGCTACACCTAGTCTTACAACATCATTTGAAATACTTTCTTGGTTGACAAAATGTGAATTTATTTTACTGATTTGAGTCAGTGTTAAGTAAAATGAAATAAAACATTAGGCAAAAATAATGTACTGTACCAGAACTCTATTCACTAGAATTCCGAAAGTACAGTACAAGAGATAAGACTGCATAGAGATCTATCTTCTAACTTTACCTCTAATTTTTCCTATTGGTAAGGCCTTGGATGTGTTTGGGGGGGATTAGGTCAACCTAGACTGAATTGGATTGGATTGGATTTGATTGGATTAAAAGCAGTTGTAGACAAACTGTCTGGAACTGTGTGTCTCAGTGGTAATCAGCTATGGTACAAGGTCACTGTGGCATGCAGAGTATATACATAATGATCAAAGAGCCATGATGAAACATGATTACAGTATTACTTATGTGAACAAGCAGTCGTGATTGTGTAATGGGGCATACCTCATATGCACCCATACAGAACACTGTAACAAGTATTTAATAGGTTTCTAAATACACTCAAAAATATATTTCTGACAAAATATACTTTACAGTCTAAAATATATTTTCAATTTTTGTCTTCTGCTGTATGGAACATTTGTTTGTATCTGTAATACTAGGTCAGATATGTGGCTTTAAGTAAGCGCTGTAGCAGTACAAATGGCTATGGTCTTGTATTAAAGTGTTCATAGGTCTGTCCAACTCCTTGGATGCATCACTTACATACGATGACCACCTATGGTCATGAAATGTGGGTCATGACCAAAAGATTTATAGGCCAAAACGTGAATCTGCCACCATGAGGCTGATTTGAAAAAATGTAGGGTGGCATTTCTTCCTTTGCCTAGTGGGGATGTGCGTACAAAGTTTCACGGAAATCGGAAGCTGCGTTCATGACTATTTACTAATGGATCAAATGCCCCACCCCCCAGTTAAAAATCATTCAATCATAAAAAAACGATAGAAAGCAATACATGATTTTTTTTTAACTCATCTTTTAATTATTATCATTACAAACTAATAAAATAACCAAAGTTGTCCTTTAACTGACTGCCAGAATTATTTCAGATTTTTTGCAGTTTATTGCCAGGGGTTTTTACATTGAACAAAAAAAAGTACTCAGGAGCCGAGATACAGAATTTTTAAGTTTTAAGTTAACAAGGAAGTGGATAGGAGTCTAAATCTTCGAAAAATCATATCTCCTTGGTCTTTGGTTTTTTTTTTTTTAACTAAAACTACTACTAAAACTTGATCTTGGCAACTCGATCTTGGCAATCAAGTGATGGATTCTAAAAACGAGTTAACTCGATCTTGGCAATCAATGTGTGGCCCAGGAAAGGGAAGTCTAGGATTCTCTGTTGGGAATTATAGCTTATTATTATAGGCATTATAGGTATATATATAGGAAATTCTAGTTATTATTTACCGGGTCCTACTGGTAAATAGCGATGTACACGGGGAGGTGGTTGAATTTGTGGGCTTACAAGTTCCTGGGAGTGCATCTGAACAACGCCCTGGACTGGACTGATAACACAGCTGCCCTCTACACTACAGTAAGGGCCAGAGCAGGCTGTTCTTGCTGAGGAAGCTCAGATCCTTCGGCGTGTGTAATAGGATGCTGCAGATGTTCTATCAGTCTGTATTGGCCAGTGACCCCTTCTTTGCGATTGCCTGCTGGGGGTGTCACATGAAGGCCGCGGACGCAATTAGCCTAAACAGGCTGGCTCTGTTGTTGGGGTTACATTGGATGGGGTGGAGGATGTGGTGAAGGTGTGTGTACTGAGGCACCTGAATATCTAACTGACCTGCTAGAACACTACTGTTTCAACATGCATTCGGGGAATGTCATTGAGCTTCTCCTCCAGGTGTGAAATGAATGTGTCTGCTGTTTAGTTTTTTTCTGATCATTTGAATGTTTCTCGCTGTTCTTATTTCTGTTGTATGTAAAGCACTTTGTGAGTTCTCTCTGTGAAAAGTGCTATACAAATAAAATGTACTTACTTACTTACTGAGGAAGCTCGAGGCCATAAGGGCCAACCACTCCCACCCCTTCCACATGGAGATTGAAGAGCAAGTGAGCGATAGGAATACTTATTCTATAAGAGTCTGGAGGGACTTCGTCAGTCCTTTGTGCCGTTTGCTATGAGAATGTATAACGAGGCACGCAAAGGGCAACGGTATACGGTATACTTTGTACAGTTTGGTTGATAGCTATTAGCTACAAATTCACTGTGGGTTGCCTCTGTCTCTTTCTTTGTGTCCTCCTCTGTTCCCTGGCTAACATGGCAACATAGAGAACTCCAGCCCCTTGAACTAGATAATCCTTTTTTTTTTTTTTTGCTTCACACTCTTAATCACTGGCATGGGGGTGGTGGGTAGGAGGTGGGGGTTGGGGGGTTTACTGCTGGATGCGAAAGGCAGATTTCTGGCAGCGAGGATGGGGATGGTCTGCATGCCAGTATCAACACCCGAGTTGATCCTCGGCTATAGTGTTGGGGATCTACTCTTGGAAACAAACAACTCACACATACTGTACGCACATGCATGCGTGTGCGGGAACACAACACACACACACACACACACACACACACACACACACACACACACACACACACACACACCTGCTGAAACAGCATTTGAAAGGCAGTGCTCTTTATCTCCCTTCGTTGAGACACATTTGCCTGTGGCTTGTCCTCAGAGACCACTTTCCCCACTCTGATCCGTGTGTGTGTGTGTGTGTGTGTGTGTGTGTGTGTGTGTGTGTGTGTGTGTGTGTGTGTGTGTGTGTGCGTGTGCGTGTGCGCGTGTGTGCGCGTGTGCACGCGCGTGTGCGTGCATGTTTACTTTGATCTAGGGGTGTCTGTGTATATCCATTACTTTGATTTGATATCACAGCTCCCATCTGCAGTTTGGGGGCGATTTTACTCCCTTTCCCGTGAATATGCAGTGTAATTGATTTGGGTATGCAGAACAGTTTGACTGGAAGCGTGGTTGTGCAATTATGACTATAATGGTAATCCTATTTTGTATTTTTTTGCCAGATTTTGTGATCATGATAGTCTTTGAAAATATTTTAACTGGAATGTTGTTGTTGTTTGTTGCACCTTCTATGAACTTTTTAAACTTTGAATAAAAGCAGACAGGGCTAAAAGAATGTTGATAACTTCATGCTGTCAATCAGTATTCTGAGATTATTAATTTTGGAAACTGAAATCACAGTCTACAATTACACATAATTTATGTGCCTTATTAACAAGAAGCAATCAATATTTGTTTGGTTGTGTGCTTCGGTTTGTGTTCATGTTGCCTAATAGTCCCTGAATTATGATTCAACTTCATTCCACTGCGCCTCCTTGCTTGTGAGGGAGACCATCTCACCTCTGTGAACTAATGAATTTCCTGATACTGAGGTAATGGCATTTTAAGAACCCTAGCATCCCTATTCTTGCCATGTCACAAAAGTCAAACATTCTGCGAAAATAGACATACATTTTGCGGAAATAGAAGATCTACAAGTTCAACGTGACGCGTTGTGAGCTTGTTGATCAGCTATTTCGGCTAACAGATTTGGTGTACAGGGAACAATGGAGGTGTAGACCTCTGGGGGACCCTGTTCAATGGAGTATACTATGGATTATTAAGACAGGTGGGAAGGAGCTAATGGAATCCGACCCTAGCAGTAATTACAACTCTCCTTAATTAGGCCTCAGTATGCCTCGCCAGTGATGAAAAGCAGTCCATTAAGAATTTGTGCAACTAATACAACATTAGCATTTTTTTAAGGTGTTTCCAATCAGGAAATCCATTGAGGGTAACTGTAGCGGAAAGACTTGACAGATGGGATCTGATCTGACCACATAAACTTTAAGTGTCCGCTTTATGTTTTAACTGCTGTACATGATTGGGAGCTGTGTGGGGCATGTGAGGGGGGGATTAGCATCAATATCAACCGATCACACTGCAGCGATACTACGCTTCGTAGTACCCTGGTGATCAGGACAAGGCATAGCAGAAGCACAGAAGGCACAGCATGTATTCTGTGCGTGTACTGTAGCACTTGAAGGTGAAGAGACATATTTAGCAACATACGGTACATTTAGCGTGGACTCTGAACATAAGGAGAGTAAGACAAGAACCCTGTCAGTGGGACAGAAGCCGGGTGCTGACAGTTAGAAGCGTATGATTGATGATGTCCGTGACATGAATGCTGACATGTGTTAAAGCATAGGCTCACACTGTAGGTCATACTGTGGGTCACCTTCCGGGTGACATGGCTGACCTACAGTATGAGCTATCGGTGTACTTTACACACCTTTTTCCCATATATCCATTACACCATTAGCACACATGCAGGTCTGTTTATGTATGTACAGTATGTTTTGTAATGTATGTATGTACTGTATTTACGTGAACTTGGACATTCATTTAAAAACGGCAAGCATATTACGCAAGGAGTCTTTTTTAAATTTGTATCCATACCACCTCTACATATGAATCAGAATCAGTTTTATTTGTCACATCACAGTTTTAACAGGCGTCCTTGTGCGTTCCATCAATCTCCGTCTCCGTGTCCTCTCTGTCGTGAGCTTTAATGTGGTCTAAATAGCACAAAGTCAAAGCCACGGGTATTCCGCAGTTACACACAGTCTGTATGAAAGAATGTCTGCTCCACGCATCTCACTGTCCAGTTTGAGAGAAAGAAAGAGAAAACTACAGACCAGATCCTATTCCTAGCCTCAGATGCCAGCCTACTCACTGTGGTATGCTATAATTCAAGGAATAACAATCATTGGCCCACTGTTGAAAAGCTGTGGGATGAAATGTTTGCCCGAGCGAGCTTGTGTGTGTGTGTGTGTGTGTGTGTGTGTGCGTGTGTTTGTTGAATATTCATGCATGTTTGAACATTATGAATTACTTTGAAGGGGCATTTCGGTGCTCAGTCATGTCAAGTTGGAGGCAGCATTGCACCTGCAGTGCCCAACTTCTATTCTGTTCTGTCAGTCCAGAAGACAATCTGCTCTCAGTCTCTCACTTCACCATCAGTCATGCTATCCAAGGCAAATTAGCTTGGTGTTTTTATGGCATAACACAGAGAGCAGCCCGTTTGACACACGAGCAGCGTGTTGCTTTGTAAGTCACTTTGCTAGAGAGACGATGATCCCAGCAGACAGCTATTGAAGTGCGTTAGATTAAGAAGTGTATTACTGCTCAGAGAAGAGGACAGTTGGTTGAGGCAGATCATTATCACTGGGCTTATTTAAATATATAGGGTACAAGCCTCTCATCAAAGTGCAAAATCCATACCTGCTGCCTGAAAATCAATGTGCAATCAGCCTTGGGTTTGTCCCATCACTGGCCCAGTTCATTAAAAGGCAAGAGCACACAGCAGCCTGCATAGAAAGAGGCTCACATATCCAGTCAAACCTTATATTGTGTACAGAGTAAGGTTATAACAAAATAAGCATTGATATTAAAGGCTTCCTTGTGTGGCTTTGCAGTATGTGGCAAGTTTTTGGTCCGTTCAGTTTCTACAGGGCTACATGGTAAAGATGACTGGGTTTTAATTCAGAAACTCCTACTATATATATATATATATATATATATATATATATATATATATATATATATATATATATATATATATATATATATATATATATATATATATATATATATATATATATACACACACACACATACACACACATATATGTCATGTCTGAATCTGCCTGTTAAGAATACCTCGATGACACCTTAAGTATGCTCCTCAAACTATTTTGTGCTGTGCTGACTTCCAGGGGTTAATTTAGAATCACATTTTCCAAACCCACAGTAACCTGGAGGAGAGGCCTGACTTGAATATGCCTCCCTTACAATAACTCTGTATGTTGCCAGTTTCTTTTCCTTGAAATTCAACATGGGGCTCTGTTATGATGTTAGAGAACCATGTCAGATGTTTGCCTTCGCTGGCAGATAGAGAGAATTTATGGGCTGGTGACCAAAGAGGGGTTGAAAGGATTGGACAAAGTAGGCTGTGAAATAAACACCTCTGAGATAGCCTCGGCATAGTTTGGCCTCATGGGTGTCTGCCCTTCAGATTCCAATGGGTAAATCAGATCATAAATCATGCGAGTGTCCATAACAGTGTGCGTCTGTGGCCAGATGAGAGTTCACTGTGTATGTTGCACTTGTGGCCGGGATTTGGTTCGTCTGTGTCTAAGTATATCTAGTGTTGTATGGAAGCTCTCCCACTGTCAGTGGCTTCTTCCTCAGGGCTGTTCCCTATTTGGGTTTGTGGTGAGTGGAGAGCAAGGACAGGCTGGGATTCTTCTGGGCCAACTTTAGCATGCCTAGAACTTTGTTGTGCACTATCATCTGGATCACTTAAGGGGTGAAAGGGCAAGACTAGCAGGGCTGCTACTACAACTGATACTTTTGTGGTGTGCAGTCAGCCACCCTTGATTTGACCAAGTACTGTATGTAGACCGTCAAAGGTGAGGAGTATGAAAGGTTCTCTGACGAGCACGTCGTATGAAAGAAACCTCTATTGCTTCATTAATATCAGTGTTTCTGTTTCCACTCCACTCCTGGAAAGAAACACTGAGTCATTTCTCATCAGAATGTCACAGAAGGGATTTCATTATCTCGTAAGAAAATATATAAGAGGAAGCCCTGCTGTAGACCTTATAGGTGAATATACTGACGCTAACACACAGCCATTATGACCGTGATAATGAATGCTATATTGCACATGCATTTATTGGCTACATTGCTACAGGGCCCCAGGGCGAATGTGAACACATGCAAATGATTATCCTTGTAAACATTGTGACTAGGGCATGAAGGAGAGAGAGAGAGAGAGAGAGAGAGAGAGAGAGAGAGAGAGAGAGAGAGAGAGAGAGAGAGAGAGAGAGAGAGAGAGAGAGAGAGAGAGAGAGAGAGAGAGAATTGCCTGTTGAATGCATGTCTAGGATGGTGAATGGTATGGTGTGGAGCATACAGTCTTAGTCCTTTGATGCAGCAAGACCTTCATCCTATTTGCTTGTCATAATCGTATGTCTGGTTAAAATAGTACGACTCTGAAATTGCTGAAGGAGTTCTCCGCAGTCAGTTACGGCAATGGTGCATCCCCAAAACAGCAACGCACATTTTAGCTTTTGTCCCTGACTCAACCCAAGTAATCTCTATATTTCGACTCCAACTGTTGTTCTCTGATCACATGACGCATGCACGGTCGGACGGACGGACGGACGGATGGATGCGCGCGGGCACACACACACACACACACACACACACACACACACACACACACACACACACACACACACACACACACACACACACCACACACACACACACACTTTCACGCATTGCAGCATGAGGGAAGGGCTGTGCTCCGCCAAAGACCTCCTGCAAACAGAGATTAGAGAAAACGCATAAATTGATGTGCCACTGCTTTTATATTTAGTTTCCAGCTTGGGCTAGAGGTGACAGAGGCTGCAAAAACTGGCTTTGTTTTATTGCCTTTCAAGCCTGTAATACCATGGCTGCATGAGGCGGCTTTTGCAAATATGCTCAGAAGAACCCTCCTTACAAAGATGCAGTTGTGAATTTACAAATTCAACACTGATGCACCAGCACCAAGCACAAAGACACAGGGATTCATAGACCGTCGGACTGTTCCATACTGGCAGCATAATGGCATTACTGCAGTGATGACAGTAATGACACTTTGATGATGGCAATTATACAGTACAAGGGCCTTTGTGCTCCCGTCAGCGATCTCTCTGACTCGCTCTCGCTCTCTCTCTGTCTCTCTCCCTCTCTCTCTCTCTCTCTCTCTCTCTCTCTCTCTCTCTCTCTCTGTGTCACAGTTTATTGGTCTTATTCTCCTTCTTGTCTCATTTGCCCAGCTCCCTTTGCCCAGCCTCAGCCACCATTTCTGAGGCACTGTGTGTCATATTACGTGAACATTAATGTTTTCTAGGCCTCTGTGATGCTTGTTAGTTTGACTGGATTCTATTTATTTTCAGTGATGCTTGTTTATGTGCATCAGGACTCACCGAGTGCGTTTGGGCAGAGCAGTGTTTATTTGGTCAGGGATTTGTGTCTGTTGGTGCATATTTCCTAAATTGCTAACTCTTGTTTGTTGAATCTGAGGTCAAGTGAAGTGTGTGTGTGTGTGTGTGTGTGTGTGTGTGTGTGTGTGTGTGTGTGTGTGTGTGTGTGTGTGTGTGTGTGTGTGTGTGTGTGTGTGTGTGTGTGTGTGTGTGTGTGTGTGTGTGTGTGTGTGTGTGTCTGAATGTTTCACACAACCTGTCTGAGTGTGTCCTCACAACCCATCAGATGTGACTGTCTGTGTGTGTGTGTGTGTGTGTGCGTGCGTGGTTGGTGTCTCCCTGTCATTGAGGTGATTTAAGAGCTGCTGGGATGCCTGCGGTGTTTGCACTGGTGTGTTTTTGGAGGCCTACTTCTACTCACGCCTAGAAGTACCCGAGGTGTCCTCACATCCAGTGCAACCAGAAGGGGGAGCCGAGCCTCTCTGGGTCTTGGGGGTGAGGGGGGGTGAGGGGGTGCGTAGTCAGAGCAGGCCTGGGTGGAACTCTGCCGGGTTGCTATAGTATTTCAGGCTCAGCGAGCAGCATGGGCAGGCTCGTAAATAGCGGTTTCATTGCTACGCGCTATGCTGGCTGAGCCTCAGTCTTTCAGCGGTAGATCACAACAGTGATTGATGGTTCCTGTGTGCCAAGCAGAGATGGGGGGGGGGTATATGGGGGGGGGTTGGTGGGGTTAGAGGCATGTCAGAATGTGGAAACGGAGGATATGGGAAGGCTAGAAGAGGTTTCCACCGCTCCCCCCCAGGTTTACCCCTCCTGTCCTGGCTGTCTCTTGTCCAGCTTCAGCCCAGCAGGAGTCCCTCTGTCACACAGCCAGCACACACACACACCCACGCATGCACACACTCACATAAACAAACACATTATGCCATTTTATTAACACAAACACTAATCACACACACACACACACACACACACACACACACACACACACACACACACACACACACACACACACACACACACACACACACACACACACACACACACACACACACACACACACACACACACACACACACACACACACACACACACACACACCTTTGTGCCCGCTGGGACACACCATCCAGCAGGTGATTTCACGGATGCAGATTGTCTAATGGCTGGCCTGTCACTTGAGATGTTAGATGGGTTCCCCCTGTGCTCTGCTGAGTTGCCTTCACACAAGGTTACACGATATGCAGAAAGGAACGGTTTGAGGACATTCTATAGCTCTTCAGGGTGGAGTTTTGCTTATGAAATCATGCTACGTTATAAAGAGGCCGTAGCAGAGCTGTGGTGGGGTTCAGTGGTTGAGAGCCAGAAAGAAGCGATGCTCACAAGCTTCTGAGAAAACGTCTGATGGAGTCTGTGAGTGCTCCCAGACTGACCATGTGAATAGCTGCTTTCATAGAGGCTGCTTGCTCTAATGTGTGTGTGTGTGTGTGTGTGTGTGTGTGTGTGTGTGTGTGTGTGTGTGTGTGTGTGTGTGTGTGTGTGTGTGTGTGTGTGTGTGTGTGTGTGTGTGTGTGTGTGTGTGTGTGTGTGTGTGTGTGTGAATGTGAATGTATCGTGTGTGTGTGTGTGTGTGTGTGTGTGTGTGTGTGTGTGTGTGTGTGTGTGTGCGTGTGTGGGTGTGGTGGTGTGGGTGATTGGGTAAGTGCGTGTAGGCGTCACAGAGGTTTTCTGTGGTACGTGCGTACATTGATCCATGTGTGACTGAGCGGTTTGTGTGTTTACATAAATAACTCTAGGCGGATGCAAGGAGGCAGCAGCTGGAAGTGTTTCAGGAGCTCTTTCAAATGTTCATGTCTCAATCCTTGACAGAGCTATACTGTTATTTTTAGAGCAGTGGTTCTCAAACCTTTTCATGTCAAGGACCCCCAAAATTATATGTATTTGGCCGAAGAAATATATATATTTATTTTTTCAAAAATAGCCAAAGTCTAAAATATGGTCAAAGTGGTTAAAATTGATTAATTGTGATGCTATTTTAACTAATTATGCTGGGGACCCCACTTTGAGAACCACTGTTATAGAGAGGCCACAGATGAAACAACCAGTCCTCCTGAAGGGGTTTGGTGGAGGAAGTTCAGATTTGTTTTACTTTAATTAGTAATGCTTTAACATGTTTATCACTTTAACGTTGCAGCTAGTAAAGGTGGGGACAATCTGGGAACCCAAATAAAAAAGAAAAACAGCGCCCTCTGCTGTTTTTTACTCTTTCACTTGGCTCTGGGGGGAGCTGAACGGAGCACCCGTGCGCAAGGAAACCTGGGTTTTTGGTCTGCCCTCAGCGCTCCACTTCCGGTGGTGCGCTTATGTTTTCATTCCCACTAACAACATTTCTACAAGGAACACTAACACCACTTCTCCCAGATAACATGGATCGTTTTGGTTATAAGCCCACTTGTTGATGAAAGAGCAAGTTAAAATGTGAACATCTTTCCGTGGTTTTGTCTGCTCCGAGGACGCTATTGTTAAATGAGTTTAGGTTTGTTTTCAGTGGGAAGCGAGAGCACAGACAGTAAATCCCGCCCACTACATTTGATTGGGTAAAGCGCGACCTGCTTCCTGATCTGAAGGCACGCCCACTTGTAGGCCTAACCTATACCTTAACCTATAATAGTGAATAAGCAGCCTTCGGAACCAAGGGATCCTGAGCAATGTGGCCCCTACGTCAGGAACCTAGCTCCTGTTTCCTTAGTGTGAGGCAGCTTTAAGTACTGTGTGTGTACAGTACACCCCTTGGACATGACGCAGGTATGTCACAGGGACTTACCCCCCAATCCCACCCTTGGTGCTAAGTGCCAAGAAGGAGGCCATTGAATACCAATGTTATGGTCTTAGGTATCACTCGGCCAGGGATTCAACCCTTTATCTCCCAATCTCAGGGTGGACAGTAAATCACCACAGAACCGGTGATTTAACCTATAACTAGCAATGTTCAGAATTCGCCAATCAGGATGGAATATGAAAAATCAGACGGATCTGTATTGATCACTTGACTATAGAGATAATGTGTACCTATTTGCGTGATGTTTGGACAAAATTAGTAATATACATATTTTTTTGTGCAAAAATCGGCCTCCGGGTGCCGCTATAATAGGGCAATGTTAAAAGAGTGACATTTGTTTCTCAACGTAGTGCCTCTAGGGAGTGCGCATACAAAGTTTGACACAGATCGGTGCAGTTATAGGTACGAACGCGAATCGGCCTGTTATAGTGCCACCATGAGGCTGAAATGTCTTTCTCGGCCTAGTGGGAATGTGCGTGCAAAATTTCACGGAAATCGCACGCTGCATTCATGATTTGAGGCATTTTGTTCAAAACGGACCAATCCTGCAAACTTTGGAAGCCAATCTTAGCTAATCAGGATGGAATATGAAAAATCACACCCAGTGTGAAGTGGGCGGTGCTAGCCAATCACAGTGCTGAATAGAGTCAGCCAATAGAGTCAGCCAATCACAGTACAGCTAGGGGTGTACTAATGAGCCAATCACAGTACAGCTAATGAGGTGTCCCAACCCCACTTATAGGGGCGGCTACACCGCCCAAAAATCGGACAGATCTGTCTTGATCACATGACTATAGAGATACTGTTCACCGATTTGCGTGATGTATCCACCGATAGGTAGAAATAGGGAGAGGAAGCAGCGGCCCGCAGGTTGAGAATCACTGGGCTAATATCATCATTGTTCATGAAATCTTTATACAGAACATACAATACAAATTCTACCTCCTGGAGATTAGCAGCAGTTATAAGTGTCTGGCCAAGCCGAGTGTTTTACCTTTACTGACGGATCATACTTTGTCATACGATGAAGTATAAATGCCACACAGAAGTCCCTCATCTCGCTGCTTCTTGCATTTTATCTGTTACCGTCACTCTATGGAACACAAACATCATCAAAGATCAATAGCCTGTATGCTTGCCCTCTGAATACACTGGACAAATCAATTCCTCGTATTGCTCATTTGATCCGTTTTTATAATTATCTCAACGATTCCCCATAAGTATCAATAAACAGGTGTCATATCCCAATTCTCAGATTATTAAATAAATATTCATATTATCAAATATTCAACACAGTTATGATACCATTATTTCATTGTGCAATTCAAGCAATTTGCTGCAGATTCTACTATTAATTTGGGTACCAAAAGTACATCCTTGTGTTTATAAACATTGCTCATGTCGAAGTTGACTTAATCCGTCTGGTTCGGGCAACCTTCCTCCACCCTCCAATTGAATGGCATTGGGCAGTATGGGTCAAAGTTTCCTTTTAATGCCTCAATTCCTCGCAAGATTCTATTCGTCACAAGAGTCTTTTAAGCTTGTGGTTTGTTTAGATTTCAGAAATTATCTTCTGGTATTACAAACTAATAGGCAGTTGTCCAATCTAGGTTACTGCCCTTTCTTCCCAGTCCCCCACTTTTATATTTAATGCAGTTCTTTGCTGCCAATGTAGGCTACATAATGTATGCCTCCTACGTACAGTACATGCATTTTCATTTATTACATTACATTTTCATTAGCCTTCCTAGTTGCTTTTCATGTTCTATATCTATTTTATTATGGATACAATTCTCGACTGTACTGAAGCCACACAGAGCATTGTTTTGCAGGGATACACAGCATGGCAGCATGTATGATGGCACTGGACTGGTCTTCAGAGACATGCATTGCAGCTCTCTGTCTCCCCCAAGTGGTTCTTTAATGTCCCCCACAACCGCCACTGTTTGGCTACACAACATACTGTACTGTACTGTACATTATGTTCATGTAGAAGTGTGTCCACGAATGCTCACCCTTGTGTCTTGGTGCAACATCTTTATACAAGTGTGCGTAAGAGGGCAATGTGTTTGTGGAGGTGCTGACAGGCTGACAGACTTACATCAGACAGGAACGGGATCACATTCCATACGCTCCTCCACAAAGCCTTGTGAATCAGGGGTATTTTTTGCCTGCGTGTACTCCACGGACTTGGAGCGATCAGGTTTTAACAGGGTGGATTGTGAGCAGGCCATGCGAGGCCAGGCACGGACACCGTGATGGTTCCTTTGTTCCCCTCAGCAGGCAGAGCACACGGCCTATCTCTGTGATACACTGTCTGTAGGCTATGGCATTTGCTAACATCAGGGCACTGCGACTGACAAGGCATTGAACATCAGACATCCTCTGATCCTCGCTCTGTGGATGAGGTCTGACGAGGATAAATGCCTTGGCACGACACCGGGACTCTGTGAACAGAACTGACACCTGAGCTGCAAACGTATACCTGCAACTAGAGTTATATCATATAGTAGAGAGTATACTATATATAAGACTCTATGTCTGCAACTCTCTTGGCTGCACTCTCTCCATTGGTTCTATATTTCCTTCCAGTTTGTCCTGTTGCTATATTTTTCCTGTCTGTCAGTGTCCACCTACCTTTCTCTCTCCGTCATTCTGACTCTCCAACCTTTCTTTCGTTTGTTCTTTAGGTATGAAGCGTCCGTTTAGTTCCTCGGCTCTGACGAACTCGGAGACGGACCTGAGGGGGTTTGGAGCCAGTTTTGGGGCACAGATGGACGTCGAGCCTTACTCCGACCCCCAGGATGAGGCTGCGGTGCTTTCCGAGCAGCCAGCAGGGGGCGCCCTGCCTTCTGTCCTCCACAGGCCTAAGAGGGAGAGGAAGCAGCGGAGCTATACGGTGTGCGATGTCTGTAACATCCAGCTCAACTCAGCCGCCCAGGCCCAGATCCACTACAACGGCAAGTCCCACCAGAAGAGACTGAAACAGATCAGCAATGGCAAGATCCCCAGTAGCACAGGTAGGCCCGGTGGACTGAATGACCAGTCCCTTATTAGCTTCTCTGTATACACTGTAAAATCCTAAACACGTTTCCAGCCTTTTCTCATCCAAAGAGAAGAAAAGCCTGGTAAAGAACTATGCCAGAAAGTGTCTATAGGGCGGGACTTCCGTTGTATGTACTTCCCCCAGAAGGTGTATGTTTTCGACCAATAACAACAAGGTTTTCATTCCCTGGAAATGTCAATATGCACTGCAGTACACTACAGCATCAATATAACTCCCTTGGGCGGTACTTCCTGTACTTCCACTTAGACACTTGCAGAAGCTGTTCTTGCCCAGCGTAGTAAAATCCTGAGTGTTCATTTAACACTGAGAGAAAAACCTTTGTACACTCTCTCACAGTTACAAATGGATAAATAACACTGAGGATTTTACCGTGTCGCTAAATCTTCGATCAGCAGAAAGGTATAAGCTACCTATAAAGGTAATGGCAAATATATATATATATATTCTTTTCAAATGAAGTGAAGGTGCACAGATACATTTAAAAAAAATCCAACCCCCAACTGATGATGTTGATTAGACTCTTCCGTTAGAATCAGTGAAAGGTTATTCCCCCAAAAAATACTTAATTGTAAAATGAGTTTTGAATACAAAACAGATAACATTATTAGTTGGGTACTGGTATGGGTGCAGTACTCTACTCTATCTACTGTAGCATATTGATGGCCTGGTTATCGAGAGCAGAAACATACATGAGACGATGGACAGGCGCACGCTGCACACTTTCATCAGCCTTCCCAGTTCAATTCCATCTCCCCGTGCTTTGTTTTCTGTAGAAGATAAAACAAATTGGATTCCATTTGCCAGAATATATCCAGACAGAGCCTTAGGGTGTGATCGTGCGCGCACGCACACACGTGCACACACGCACGCACGTCGCACGCACACACACACACACACACACACACACACACACACACAGGGAGTTGAGCGGAGTCAGTAATTGAGTGGCTAATGAAGTACTGGTGGTGTTTGATGGCGGTGTTCCTGCTGGCAAGAGGGAGTGGTGTGACTGTTGCAAAGTTGCACATTTTTCTCTTTCTAGGCAGTGTTGTTCAGGGGAATGTTCTCTGAGAGTTACTCACTCATACAGTTTGATTTTCATGTGCTCAGCCTCCCGCTTTCTCTTTCCACCCACGCACTGAACGTACAAACACACACACGCACGCACGCACACACACACACACACACACACACACTCACTCACACACACACACACACACACACACACACACACACACACACACACACACACACACACACCATTTATCTCTCAAATATGCACAAAACTCCCTCTTCTGTGTGAAAGAATAGCGTGGCTCACTTCAGGTGCAGGCCATGGTACAAATAGAACTTAATTACATAGCAACGGGTCATGCTCCCTGGTAACGCTGGCTAGGGCAACAGCTTCACTGGTCCTTATTGGCTGACTGTTGGTAGGAAAGATCACGGTGATGGCATGTTGTTTCCCTTCTGGTTCAGCAGGACACGGAGCTCTGGAACACCTCTGTCCTAATCATCCAATCACATTCCATGCATCTGCCCCGCAGGAACACAAATCAAGAGGCTAGATAATTGTCGTTAATTGTCGTTGATGTGTGCGCGTGCGTGCGTGCGCGCGCGCGCGTGTTCTGTGAGAACATGGCAAACATGCATGATGGTGCATTAATTATGTACTTCAGGTAATTACTACTTTGTGTGGACATATTACATTTGAAAGCGTGAATGTACAGTAACATTTTACTGTTACAAAATGGTGGTTACACATATCAGACAATAAAATGAGGACATGAAATGTAAGGAAGTTTCAGTAATATGCAGTAGTTGTACTTTCCCATGTAGAATTTAATGAAGAATAATTAATATTTGCGCGTGCGTGCGTGCGTGCGTGAGTGTCCGGCTTTGAGGAGCAAGGTCTGTCAAGAGTGGGAGGCCTGGACACAATGCCTGTGACTCACTCACTCAAACACACACACACACACACACACACACACACACACACACACACACACACACACACACACACACACACACACACACACACACACACACACACACACACACACACACACACACACACAGTCACCCAGATGTATGTACTGCAGCACAGTCCAGAGGGCAAGGATTCTGCAGCAAAGGACAGTATCAAGTACAGTACTAGAACATGACCAGACCTGTGTGTGTGTGTGTGTGTGTGTGTGTGTGTGTGTGTGTGTGTGTGTGTGTGTGTGTGTGTGTGTGTGTGTGTGTGTGTGTGTGTGTGTGTGTGTGTGTGTGTGTGTGTGTGTGTGTGTGTTTGTTTTGTTCATGCACAAATTGTATTGCATGGCACAGCGGCGCATTGCGCTGTGCAGCAGCGTTGCTTTGCGTCTTGTCATTTGGTTTGGTGCTGCAGCAGTAATCTGCTGAACATTGTGCGACATGCAGTCACAATCACACAGCCTTATCTCTGGTCACCTTCTGTTGACTTCCCCCAGGCACTCAGTCCTCTGCTGTGTCCTCAGCTCCTCCACTGCTACTCCTCTCCCCTGTGTGTGTGTGTGTGTGTGTGTGTGTGTGTGTGTGTGTGTGTGTGTGTGTGTGTGTGTGTGTGTGTGTGTGTGTGTGTGTGTGTGTGTGTGTGTGTGTGTGTGTGTGTGTGTGTGTGTGTGTGTGTGTGTGTGTGTGTGTGTGTGTGTGCGTGCGTGCGTGCGTGCGCGCGCGCGCAAGTGCGTGTGTGTTTATGTGTGTGTGTATGAGCACGTTTGCATTTTATTCAGTTTCTGCATAGAATTCTTTTTTTTTCATGTCTGGTGCAGATATTTATAGATTCCTTGAATGCTACAGAGTGAGTGATTTGCGAATATGTAAATATATGTTTTGGAAGAGGCAGTGTGTGTGTGTGTGCGCGCGTGTACGCGTGTGCGCACGCATGTGGGTGAGCCGGTGCGTGCGTGCTTGCGTGCATGCTTGTGCATTCTCCCAGTGAATTGCCATGTGGATGTGCGTTACCTTCCCTCCCTGCGTCTGTGAGCTGACAGCTGGTACACGCATCCACCTTCCCTCTTCTCTCTTGCTCCCCTCTTCCTGTCCTTCGTCAGTCTCTGGCACCGGGCATGTGCTACTATTAGCATGCCATTGGTGGATGACAAACATGATTATGGTTTTTCAATCTCTGTTACGATGGTTAAAATGCTGACAGAGGGAGGATGTGTCCAGGTGTGTGTATGCATGCTATTTTGAGGAGTCCTCATCCGAAGGCCAAGTTCATGTTTGAGAATGGAGAGTCCAGATGGAAGTCTAGTATCACCTGTCTCTGTCTCTCTCTGTCTCATTATTTCTCGTTTCAGTTTCTCCCTTTCATTGTCTGTCCTCTCTGCTCCCTCTGTCTCGTTCTCTATATTTTTCTCGTGCCTCCCTGAGGCAAGAGCATTCACATGCTTTTGCCATGTACTGTAGTTGTCTCCCACCCACACGTTTCATGTCATTATGTCATCACACGGAGCATCTGAAGATTAAGTCCTTTGTAGTGCAACATCAGTTCCGCATTATACTGTACCTTCAAAGTGTCTGTGTTGTTGTTAGCGCGTCTACATTTAATTCCACCCCCCTTTTCAGATGCCGTGTTAGAACATGTCGTTGTAAGAATATCTATCTACCCGGGCACGGTATTCATAGTATTCATGATACTTTGTGGCAAACAACAGGTAATTGTAAGCAAATAGCAGGTGATTGTAATTAAATGACAAGCATGGCCATTAAGATGTGGCACTCTACCATATTGTATGGAATACCATGAATGTTTTTTTTTGCTGTGTTTAGGGGCATCCCCTTGCACAGCTTCTATTAATGTCAAAGTTTGTGTGTGTGTGTGTGTGTGTGTGTGTGTGTGTGTGTGTGTGTGTGTGTGTGTGTGTGTGTGTGTGTGTGTGTGTGTGTGTGTGTGTGTGTGTGTGTGTGTGTGTGTGTGTGTGTGTGTCTGTGTGTGTGTGTGTGGGTATGCATATGTGCTTGCATGGTTTTGCACAAATGCATGTGAGTGCTGCTGGCACTTGTGAGCGCTGAGCGAGTCCTCTTTTTACCCACTCTCCCCAGAGCTGCTGTCCGCAGGCCCAGTCACGTGGGGGGGGCTGGGGGTCGGGGTCGGGGTGGGGGTTGGCGGTTCGCTGCATCCACGGCCCTGAGCCGTCAACAACAGGCAACAGGCCGTCGTCTCCTCGGAGGGAGACAGGCCGTAATCCGTTTTAATTAGGATCACTATCAGCCTGGCCAAGGACATGCAGCCCGACACCCATCGAAATATGGAGACAGCCCATTAAAACATACCACACCCCTGACGGACAGGCTGATCCTGCCATGTCACCATGCCATGCTATGAACATTCTCACACGCACGCGCACACACACACACACACACACACACAGGCACGCACGCATACACACACACACACACACACACACACACACACACACACACACACACACACACACACACACACCACACACACACACACACACACACACACACACACACACACACACACACACACACACACACACACACAACCGTGCATGCATTCAGAGACACAAACACACACACACGTCTCATAATATACACAGACGCATGCCACATACACACTCTCACATAATGCACAAACACAAAGTTCTACACACTGACTTACGCCTAAAATTCATTGCGTGATAGATCATCCTCCTATTCAGGGAGGATGATGTTGGAGGTTTTGTGGAGGGAGAGGGAGATAAATGGAGGGGAGTGAGGGGGTGTGGAGGGTGAGAGAGAGGAGAGGAAGAGCAGCCTGGCCTGATAGCCACTTAAACCCTTTATACTTCGTTGGACTGGAGTCCTCCATGGCGTTATGCTTGGCCCACTCCTTTTTTCCCTCTACACCAGTGGTTCTTACCACACCACTAGCCACTAGCATATTTTAAACAATGCTCAAGGACCACCCCACCCCAACTTGCCACCACAATATGTACAGTTAAGTATACTGCATATTTAGTATAAGAAGGCATACAGTAACACAGTCATTTCCCCCACAATACACCTATTGGTTCGAAAATTATCCTAATATTTTAGTTTTTCCCCCCAAACATTTCCCCATGGATCACCTCTAATTATGCAATGGACCACGGGTTGAGAAACTCTACACCAAATATGTTCAGCGAAAATAGCAGATCTACAAGCTCATGACACGCTGTGAGCCTGTAGGTCTGCTCTTTTCACTGAACGTTTCCCCAAAGAACCAGGACGCTGTAGGGTTCATGTGGATGTGACAGGGAGGGACAGGGATATGAATGTGTGTCGAGTACCACTGGGTGATGCTGGCTTATGTTGTCGTTGATTTACTTTATCCGCCTCACAATTGTGAGGAGGCACGGTGTGAGATGAGATGTGTGTGTGTGTGTATTTGTGTGTGTGTGATAGGGAAATGAAATAGAACGGGAGAGTGAGTGAGAGAGAATTTGCATTTGTTCCTTTATAGGTCCCTCTATTTTCTCACATTTTCCTTTGATTTGTGTTTTGTGTTTGTTTTGGCTGTGTGTGTGTGTGTGTGTGTGTGTGTGTGTGTGTGTGTGTGCGCGCGCCGCGCATGTGTGTACAGTAAATGCGAGCCTCTTCGTCATGGTTCCTGTCTCTCTCTATCTCCCTGGCTCTGTTTTAATAAAGCGTGAGGAATTGGATTAAAGGGAAGGATTTTCTGCATGAATGCATCTGCACATCTGCGTTTTATTTTTGTGCCGCCTTGCCATTTTCCCCCATTCCATTTTTCTCCCCCTGTAGAATAAAATGACTTCTCTTGCTACCCATGCCTTTGGACATGCTTCTGTCTGTGTGTGTGTGTGTGTGTGTGTGTGTGTGTGTGTGTGTGTGTGTGTGTGTGTGTGTGTGTGTGTGTGTGTGTGTGTGTGTGTGTGTGTGTGTGTGTGTGTGTGTGTGTGTGTGTGTGATAGTGTGTGATAGTGTTGTGTTGCTGTGTTCCAGTCATGGGGGACACCCTCAGCATTATGTGATCTCACATATCCTGTCCTCTAATCTCTTAGGGGTTGGAACTATATACTGTCAAAATCTTTGATATTATTACTAAGACAGACAATCCCACGCCTCGCCACTAGTACAAAATGGTACGTCGTGGTTACCTCTCCCCGCCCTACTTCCCCATATCTTCCCACCATTTGGTGAGCTCAAGTGCTGAGAACGTTGTGCCCTTCTGGTCTCCTTAAGGGCGGGGGCACCTATGTCACACGGAAACAGGAAATCAATCGAAGTTTGCCAGACTTGGTTTCTGCATCCATCTTTGGTACTGTATGTTCAGGAGAGAACATGATACCAACTGATAATAACTCCTCCCTAGCTTACCTGATATCAATCAAGTCTGATAACAGTTCCTCCCTTACGTCCTCCCCTCATCCCAAGTTGCCAACCAGTGAGTTATAAATACCTCACCACAACTTCTTGTCATTGTGCTTTGTATTTCACACACACACACACACACACACACACACACACACACACACACACACACACACACACACACACACACACACACACACATACACACATACACACAGCTCACCTAACCTTTGTTTCTCAAACACTCAAACAACTATACTCACCATGGACCTCAGCAAGAGTTCTGCACCGGTGCTCCTGGCTCCTGAAAATGAAGAATTGATCTCACTTCATCCATGTTTAGACTACTCCCAATCAACAATCAGTCTGGTGGGGGCGCTCGCTGGCCTAGCGGTCCAGGCGCATACAACATATATGGCTCTAATGCGTACAGACAGCGCGTCGCGGGTTTGAATGCCAATCCTGACGACCTTTTCTGCGTGTCACTCCCCGTCTCTCTCTCCCTGTTTCTTTTCTCCTTATATTGTTGTGCTCTCATATATCATTTGCATGTATATTTACATATTGTTGTTATTGTTTGTGTTTTTTGTAAATGTTCGTACGATTTTCTTTTCATATTTATTTGTTTTCTTATTTGTTCTGCTAAAAGTAAAACTCAAATAAAGTGTTGATCATAAAATATGTGTGTGTGCATAGTTAACGTACTGGCTGCAGCTGATCATTGGAGCAATCTGTCGCAGCTGACATATTGGCAGAGGCAAGCCTTGCCTCCTAATGCATGTATGCCTCATGTACATCTATTGAAGCTGAAAGTCTCTCCACAATTAAAATCATAACTTCACATTGTGAAAAGGCTCACTCTTTGTCACCCTTGAGTCTTCGAATATTAGGCAACTATTCTTATTTATACGGTATACTGTATAGCCTTGAGGCATTGTCAAATATTACTAGGTAACCATTCTTGGTTTGTAGTGCATATGAAATAGATATATGTCTATTATAAATAAACCCATGAATGAATTCATTTTTGGTTTTCTCAACATAAAAGAATAACATTTATGGTGTAGCAGCTGCTGAACAATATTATATGAAGAACCCCTGGGTGTCTACTTTGAAAACCACTGCCCCACACTACAGTGTCCACCAAACAAATTGACTTGAGAAGAAAAGTGCACACACACACACACACACACACACACACACACACACACACACACACACACACACACACACACACATTTAATCATGTATTTATGTCCACATAAGAGATACAATACAAGGACACAAATATTACAAGGTGCTGTAAAAAATGTACAGTCAGCAAATCATGGACAAATACCCCCACACCCTTCAGGGGTACAAATAACAGCGTCTTCGCCATATTTGGCGGCTACCGATAGTAGAAGAGATTCCACTGACACACACACACACGAAAAGAAATATCAGCATACTACTATATACGTAGGTCAGTTAGTCTATACTATAAATATCCTTTACTCAGAACCTAGTCAATACTAACCTCGCGTCACCAGACTTTCCAACTCGGAGGAATTCGTTATTAAATGGCCCGGTAAATGATCCGGTCTAGGCCACGCCTACTGAAAAAAAAGGGGGAAAACCCTGTGGTTCCGGGTGTGGTGGTTCAGTTTTTTTTCTGCGCCGCTTTGTTTTGGTTCCTTTGATTTAGCATTTAAATGCTAAATCGAGTGTAACTACTAGTTTAGTCTTGCCAGTCGCTACGAGTTGGAATAAAGGATGAATATACCAAACAAACTATTCCTATAAGCTAAACTACGCTGCATCAAGGGTTTTATTGGGTAGGCCCTAAAATTATGATGCCCTTGATCGCGGGGAATTATTTTGGGTGATACCGGCACCCTTGGTTCCGGCCGTGGTTTCCGGTCGCCTGATGACGCGACTGATGACGTGCTCCCGACAGGAATTTTATTGATCCCAGGCTAAATCAATACAATCACTGAAAACGTTTATGATGTCACCTCAATTCATTTCACCTACAGTATAATGTGCTAGTTAGGTTGTAATCATTTTGCTGCAGACATTATCGTGACGAAACTATGAAATCAAAGTATATCCAATGAGAACTTTGAATATAACAGATTCATCATGGCAATGTGTATATGAGCGATCTGTCACGTGTTAGAACACTTCGGTAGCAGACTCACTCATAACCTCGGACACGCCCAATTTATTGCATTTAGTGTGGTGAACATACAGTAGTGTCCATGCTGCTGGTGGGAATTTGGCGTAATGCTACTACAATTTCTGCTAGAGCTGCTACTGATATTGTTACTATTCTGCTAACACTGCTGCTGCTACAGTACTTGGCTACTACTACTACAGTACAACTACTGCTTGCATCACAGTTCATGCATGTCGATGCTGTCGGGTGGAAACCTTTTTTATTATTATTTTAAAAACATTAAAGAAAATTGCAGCACGACATGTTGTGAGCTTATATATCGGCTATTTTCACTACTTTTGTGCAACACTCTTGTATGATCAAGTAGGGCATTCATTTATGAAAAAAACCTGGAACGTTGAAATACACCAAAAAGACCATTCCTACCCACACACTACTGTACGTCATTTCCTCAAAACACTCAAGTCAAAACTGATATCCAGTATGATTTGGCTGTGCATGATTATTTGGCCTCTGTCCATCTTTGCACCTCCAGCCCCCCTCTCTTGTCCTCTCACTCTCCCCGCTGTGCTTTGCCTCGGGGTGTGTAACCCCTCCGTGTGGAGGGTGGGTCATTCTCTGGGAAAAGGTCAGCCAGCGTTCCGGGTCGGCACACACGGTCCAGTGGAGCGAGAAACATGAGGAGCATGCAGTCCTTTAGGGAGAACATCACATCTCCCAGGGCCCAGCCAGCATCTGTGTTAACCTATAGCCAAACAGAACTCACTATCAGCTCTTATCTGGCCTAGACAGACAGACAGACAGACAGACAGACAGACAGACAGACAGACAGACAGACAGACAGACAGACAGACAGACAGACAGACAGACAGACAGACAGACAGACAGACAGACAGACAGACAGACAGACAGACAGACAGACAGACAGACAGACAGACAGACAGACAGACGCATCAGTTTGTTAAATGACAGGAACTGTTTGCCAGTTTGTTAAATGTCTCAAAATCTCATTCAGTTTCCACACTGCTCTGTCAATACAATTACCCAGACCTTCTTCTCCTACTCTATCTCTGTCTCCCTACAGCATCTGTTTCTGTCTGTCTGCTTCTGTCTGTCTGTCTGTCTCTCTGTCTGTCTGCTCCTGTCTGTCTCCCTGTCACTCCATCTCTCTGTCATCAGAGCTGTGATCTTTACTTGCTTCATGCTATAGCGCTGCACTTGCAAAGATACCAGTGAAAGGTTTCTTTTATGAGCAGGGCAGAGTCCCTTTAACACACACACACACACACACACACACACACACACACACACACACACACACACACGCACACACACACACACACACACACACACACACACACACACACACACACACACACACACACACACACACACACACACACACACACACACACACACACACACACACACACACACTCCACCTAGCCCCCCCCCCCCCCCTCCTCTCTCCTCTCTCCTCTCCCCTTTGCTTTACGTTATCCTCTGAGACCCCATCATTACAGACCCTTAGAAGGACCAAATTACACTGGAGTGACTTATTACCAGCTGTAGTAGGAGACGGGTAGAGGTATAGAGAGAGGGAAGAGAAACAGGAGGGAAGGAAGGTGAGACAGAGGAGAGAGCAGATGATAAAAGGGATGAGGGAGAGGAGTGAGGAAGATAGAGGCCACAGGATGGGAAGAGAGGAAAGATCACATCGGCTCAACTGAGATAGAGGGAAGGACTAGACAATGGGAGGCTGGAATGAATAGAGGGGTGTGTGTGTGTGTGTGTGTGTGTGTGTGTGTGTGTGTGCGTGTGCGTGTGCGTGTGCGTGTGCGTGTGCACGTGCACGTGCACGTGCGTGTGCACGTGCGCATACGAGCGAGAGAGAATTTGTGTGTACCTGCGTGTTTGTGTTGAGAGAGTGAGACACAGATAAGGTTCATATATATTCCATCGCACAATCGCACAATGGTGTCGCTTGACGAATATAACAGATTTTAAACTAACAGTCGAGTTAACCCACGACAGACGGTTGCTAGCTTGAAAATCTGTCATTTTCGTCCGGCAACAGCATCGTACTATATAGTTTAAATTAGGCTACAGAGCGCGAGAGAGAGCAGACATAGATAAACACTGTCATCTAGTGAGCCGAGCAGGGCTGTCCAGCAGTGGACACATGATAGATGGAGCTGAAAGTTTGCTCTGCTTCCAAAATCCCAAAGTTCACACATACCTCCCATCCTTAGCGTCTAGTGTCCAGCCAACGGAAGCAATGCATGATGGGATACTGTGTACCGGCTGAACCGGACTGTCGAGGTTCACCGAGTTGTTTCGGCAGTCAGGATTGGGGCTGTACAAAGGGTCGTCATTTTCATATTCCACAGCGCTTTTGTCACTGTGTGTGTGTGTGTGTGTGTGTGTGTGTGTGTGTGTGTGTGTGTGTGTGTGTGTGTGTGTGTGTGTGTGTGTGTGTGTGTGTGTGTGTGTGTGTGTGTGTGTGTGTGTGTGTGTGTGTGTGTGTTGTGTGTGGCAGGATATCTGGGAGTGTAGCCTGACGCTGTTGGAACAGATTCCCAGGATATAATGCGTCAAACCTCCAGATATGCTCTAACACAGAGCTGAAATATAGGCATGCTTTAGTAAACAAAGTAGATGGAATGGAAAGACAAAGTGTGTGTGCATGGGTGGAGGGCATGCACTCACATGCACTCACTGTACACTACAGCTGATAACAAGCAACAACACTAAAATAGACCTCTCACTTGTCTATGTGACAATGGCTTTCTGTGCCCACGGGAAGAAAGCAAAGTGGCATGCAAGAGCACACACACACACACACACACACACACACACACACACACACACACACACACACACACACAGTCACACACACACACACACACACACACACACGCGCGCGCGCACGCGTACTTGCACGCACGAGCACCTAATGCAAGTCTGAGATATAATAATTTGAATCCTACTGGAGACCATGACCGTATAATAATGGTTTAATCCAGATTGATATTATACATATTATTATAACAGAAGGCAATCCTTTGATCTCAACCTCTGCAATTGAGCTGACTTTGGAAAATCTCCAAATTGCTTATCAAACACCTTCCTACTGGTACTGATGATCATGAGAGAGGCCTATTTCATTCATAGGCCTGTATTAACTACTTTGAACCCCAGCATGCCTATTCTGGGGGGACATTTGCCATAGACGGAAAAAAGCGGTCCAAGTACAGTTGTAACCCAGGTCCGTTTTACTAAGAATAACGGGTTTAAGTTGTTAAAAAGTAAGTGAAAATAAATTACAGTGGTATACTTCCATTTCAAAACCTATAAAATATTTATTACATATAAATTACTGAAATAATTAACTATAATTCATTAAATAATTACTCATGTACATACTGTACCAGATAGATACCTGTGAGGTGACAATAAAGGTGATTCATTATTAAGTAATTAACATGAGAATTAACTTAATTAAGTACACAAATATAGGTATTATTGAATGTCATCTTGGTCTGAGAACGAGTCCAGACTATTGTAGAGTACTACAGCACTGACAGCACATACTGTACGCGCACACGTCACACAATCTCATGTTCATAACCTGTGCCTCTCTTTTCAATCTACAGACAAAAGCCATATGGTGCCAGTCTGCCAGACACTCTTATTGGCAGAGGAGTAACACAGGACACCTGGCTCTACAGTATACAGTATATCGCCCGTAAATTAATGCCCTGCTTCATCACACAAGAGTGTTACACAAATGTAGTGAAAATAGCTGTGAGCTTGTGAGCTTATAGATCTGCTTTTTCACACAAAAATAAATAATAATTTAACCCATTAACACATCCACTGCCAAGGGCTAATCTCATAATGTACTCACCAGTGCCAAGGTGTTTTTGTTGTTTTTTTGTTTTTTTCATGTCGCCATAGATCTTGTTAAAATCCTTAAGATTGAGCGCTACACAGTCTGTTTACATCCGCGCGATCTCCCTGTATCTCCCAGTGAAAACCACGTGTCAAACGGGGCATCCATGTTTGAGTTAGAGCGGATTACGTTAAACAGTGAAATGCGAGGAGAAAAAACTACAGGAAGAGAATTGAGTTTCAGTTTCGTCTGTAGAACGAGGGCGGGCGTGATCGTGAAAACCGGATCCCAAATAATTCTATTTCCTGTCATCAAACCGGAAACGGAAGTGGATCAAAAAAATTCCGAAAGTGCACCCGGACCGCGCATGCGCGAAAAGACCGCAGCCCGTAGGGCTACGGTCTCGGCGCTTAACAGTTGGATTTAACGGCCCGTAGGACTACGGTCTTGGCAGTTAATGTGTTAAGACCTTGAACGCATCTGTGTCACTTTTTGATTTGAGCAAAAAAAAAGCATAATCTTAATAGCAGATCTACAAGCTCATAGCGCGGCACCGAGTGCCGCGCTATGAGCTTGTAGATCTGCTATTTTTGAAAAATCTTGAAAATGTGTGCAAATCTTTGAATATATATCGTTTTAAAGCAAACATTTGTAACTCAAATCTTTGCTTCTGGGGGGTCCCTGGAACAAAATATTTTGAGATGGGGGTCGGCGGCCAAATACATATCATTTTGGGGGTCCTTGACATGAAAAGGTTTGAGAACCACTGATATAGAATCGGAACCTCAGGTCTTAATGGGTTAAAAGCATCGGTTTTGGACCTGACAGTGACGATATACACATTATAGTGTCTGAGACGAGAGCTGGCCGGAGCCCCGTTTCTGCCGTAGCTCTCATTGACAACCCTCTGTGATCTCAGATTGCGTACGTCAACTTTTGGAACATTTTTTATGCAAATAATGCATATTTACATATTCCTAAAATCTCTGTCTGCTGTTCTGGAAGAACTTTAGCTGCTCTCGACTAACATGCGCACATGTAGACACGCATGCACACGTGCGCACACACACACCCACACACACACACCCACACACACACACACACACACACACACACACACACACACACACACACACACACACACACACACACACACACACACACACACACACACACACACACACACACACACACACACGCGCACGCACGCGTACATGGTGCCATTTAGAGAGCAAGTGAGGTAACTCGTGGTGACTTTCATTGTTATTCATGTATTAATTTATTCGCTCATGGCAGACGTGAAACAGGGCTGTAATATGCAGATGTGGGTTTGTTTCTCGATGGGAATTTTCTGGTCCACTGCTTCTAGCTGCCACTAATAATAAAGACAGGCAAGGTGGAAGAGAGGAGACAGGGGGGAGGGGGTGGGTGGAGAGAGAGAGAGAGAGAGAGAGAGAGAGGTTATATACAGAGGGAGGGGGTGGACATGTGAAGATGCCTCCAGGTCTGAGCTAGCCCTCATACTTCCCTAGCGCACACGAACACACACACACACACACACACACACACACGCTCCCGCGTACACGACGTGTACAGCCGGTGACCAGGTGTGAGCTCACTGTGAACGACCTTGATGTTCTTGACATGAAGGTCAGCATGTAAGAGTTGTCTTCTATCCACTGTTGACAAGACACCAGAGCTGTTCCACAAAACCCTTACCTTCCTGTCTGGAGAGAGCAGGGCGCCGAGCTGACACTGTACTAAAATAGCTATACAACTCTTTCACATGCCAGGTAAACAAGGCAGGCTCAATCACTGCACAGGCAGGAGTCAGGCATACTGTAGCAACATTGACAGATGATAACCCCTCGAATTCAATCTTCCCTGACCTGCAGCCATCCTCGTTTTCAAATCACTCTTGACTGGTTGGTTATTTAACCTATTAAGACCGGGAACGCATCTCTTGTCATTTTAGATTTCTTTGGCTATTCGCGAGTGCCGCGCTATGAACTTGTAGATCTGCTATTTTTGAACCATTTTGAAAATTTGTGCAAATATTTGAATGTATATATATTTTTTAAGGGGAAACATTTTGACTCAAATCTTCGCTTCTGGGGGGTCCCTATTGCAAAACCACTGATATAGAACCATACGTTTAAAAAAAAAAAAAAAAAAAGAGTTAAAAATGTTAGCTTTAAAAAATATTATATTCAAAGATTTGCTCAAATTTCAAATTTTTAATAGCCAAAGAAATCTTAAAATGACAGAGATTTAGAGGGCATTTTGTAGAATCGGCCTCCGGTCTTAATGGGTTAACCACTTAAACCCTATATACTGTGTTGTACGTTGTAAATAGATCTTCTTTTTTGGCCAAATGTTCATCTATTTTCACCTATTATGAAATGCCCAACAAAATGTTGCGTGCACCACTTTATTGAGACGCTTGCTGGGTTTGAACGACTGAACAACCCGTGTTTCCAGTTGAGGTGTAGATATCCGACGAGTTGGGTCGGCGCTATCGACAATCAATATCGTTGGCTACATGACACACGAGTGCTTCAGTGTGACACTACCGTCTTGCTCATTTTAGAGGTCACAGGCATAGGTAAGGGACCACTGACTTTCTGCAGGAGAGGTGATGTGAAGATGTGGAGGACATTATTGTTAAAAGGGACTGAAGAATACTCTGTATTGTCCCTCCCCAATGCATATATATGAGATATTAACCCCCCTCCAGTCTGCGTGTGACTGACAGCTCACAGAAATGGATGCAGTGGCAGAGGAAGCACTGAAGGCCCCGCGAGGCTTCAGTTCAAAATGTCAGCCAATCACACAGTTAGCACCTCATGTCAATTATAGACCACATGAAACTTCCATGTGGTCTCATAATTGACGTGAGTTGCCTCTCCTTCCATGATGTAAGGTGAGGGGTGAGGAAAGAGAAGTCTTTAAAGAGGAAGCAGACGCAATGTATGAACAGTACGGTGCCGTATATTGATTGATACACATCCTAACTTTGCCACATGCCTCTTGCAACTGTTTCTTTATATAAACACAGTGTCAACACACACGTCCCCCTAATCCTGTGCACGTGTCGACGTGTTGTTGTCCTCGGCAGAGCAGCCGTCACACATAGCTAGCTGCAGCCCCAGGCGCACACCCCCCTGGCCTCAGTCCGAACCGTGTCAAATCAGTGGGGTCTTCACCACAGGCCAATTCTGTAGCGTATAATTAGCTTTTAATCAGCGCCTTATTCAGGCGAGCAGTAGAGATTAGCCCGGCTTGGGCTCTGCTTAAAATAAGCATTCAGAAATGCGTGCGAAAGCCTCTGACCCATCACGCCCAATCACACACGCACACA
The DNA here is from genome assembly GCF_963280865.1 of Gymnoscopelus braueri. Lineage (NCBI taxonomy): Eukaryota > Metazoa > Chordata > Actinopteri > Myctophiformes > Myctophidae > Gymnoscopelus > Gymnoscopelus braueri. Next base: position 21,798,378 of record NC_137615.1, read on the forward strand.
TGCACACACACGCACGCGTGAGCGAGCGTGCGCTCGCGCGCGCACACACACACACACACACACACACACAGTTTATGTGACACGAGCACTGTGGAACGAAAACCAATAATCTGCCCTCCCTGTCCTCTCTCATCTCACTCCCTGTTTACGCCCATCTTTGCTTTTAAGTCCCCTCTCTTTTCCCCCCAGTTCCTATCTCACTCCTTTCGCTCTCTTGTCTGTATAACATGTCTCGGGATTTGTCAACACTTCTGAAGGATTCCTTTTTGATCTCTCCTCCGCTTTGAGCGGTTCTTTTGGGAAGATGGTGGATGCTAAGTATTGAAATCCAGTTTGTGATGGTGCAACACGATATGAATAAATACTACATCTATTCATTGCATTGGCATCACAACACAGGGACAGTGATGGGAAGAGCGATCTGTTTGTCACAGTATGTCGGGAAGGGCATGAGGTGGAAACCCATGCATGCAAGCGCTCGCTCGCAGGCGCACAGAAACACCATAAACCTGATCTTCTTCACTCTGCCGATGTTGGAGGGTCTATTTGACTAATCCAATATGCAGCGTTTAAAGTGAGTCGCCTTATTAAAAAGCTGCTCAGGGTTTGAGAGCGTAGCATTTCAGATGAGGTCGTCTTGTCTAATCCATGCCTCTCTCTGGGGTGAGCCACAGCCTTTATGCCTGTAATGAAGTGCAGTGAGATGAAAGCCTTTTTAATGGGATTTGGTTTAAACTAGGACACAATCCAGAGAGGGGGGGGAGGGGGGAGGAGCAGAGAAATAACACCTCCTCGGTATGACCGATGACGTCATCAATATTTCTACTCTTGCGTGCGACAGCTATTTTAGCCACATGAAACTTTGCCTGCCTAGTCTGGGCATGTCATAATAACTGAAACATTAGGAAAAAATTGGTGAACATTCTGCAAAAAGAACAGATCTACAAGTGCACAACGGATCACATTGAGATATGTCGTGAGCTTGTAGATCAGCTATTTTGGGCAAAGGGATTTGGTGTAGAGGGAAAAAAGGAGAGGACCAAGCATAGATCCCTGGAGGACTCCGGTCTATGTAAGTATTATGGTTTAAGTGGTTAAATCTTATCCACCCCCATGATCGAGTCAATCTTGTCACTCCTCCTGTTGTAAAACTGTGGCCTTACCACTGCCGTGATACTTCTCTTCCCAGACTGTAACTTTCCCCGACTGTCAACATCACTTTCCTCTTGCCGTGTTCCTCATCGCTCCCTGACACACGCCTCATCCTCTATTGTTCAGAATTTCAATGTGTAGTTGCAGATTTGATTTGCGTGGGCAGAGGCTGAGAGGGTTTTGGTGATGCTGTGATGCAGCCCTGTGCAGTGGCGCTGTGAGTCAGCAGGCTCGCGCATGTTTCTCTCCACTGATACCTTCCATCCAGGACATTATGCCGTGGGTCGTAGACCGACGCCGCAGAGAGGCTGTTGGAAGTTAGAACACAGAGCTTGGCAGCCAGCGGCTGTCTCTATCCTTTGTTATGTGGAAGAAAGCACTGGCACTCACGCACACGCACACGCACACGCACACACACACACACACACACGCACACGCACACGCACACACACACACACACACACACACACACACACACACACACACACACACACACACACACACACACACACACACACACACACTCACTCCTCAAAAGTGTTGGGGATGAAGCCAATAAGGCACATTATGTGTGGCTTAAGAATCGTTGGATGTCCAAAACAGTTCTTTAATTATAATATTGAAAATAGCTGATCTGATCGGCTAATATCACTACTTTAGCTTGACACTCTTGCCCTGCTTCGACGAAGTAGGGCATTCATTGACGAAAAAACATAAAAAGTTGAAATATGGAGACCGAAGGTTTCTGCACAACAGCGACGGAATGCTGCTGTCCTTGGCCTGAATGATATGAACATTGTGAAATGGTTGTGTGTGAATGCTATTGAATGATATGAATGTTGTGAAATGGTTGTGTGTGAACGCTATTGAATGAGATGATCATAGTGAAATGGTTGTGTGTGAACGGTATTGAATGATGTGATCATAGTGAAATGGTTGTGTGTGAACGGTATTGAATGATGTGATCATAGTGAAATGGTTGTGTGTAAACGCTATATATTGAATGATATGATCATAATGAAATGGTTGTGTGTGAACGGTATTGAATGATATGAACATTGTGAAATGGTTGTGTGTGAACGGTATTGAATGATGTGATCATAGTGAAAATGGTTGTGTGTGAACGGTATTGAATGTGTGCATGCTATTGAATGAATTATATGATCATAGTGAAAATGGTTGTGTGTGAACGGTATTGATTGAACGATATTAACATAGAGAAATGGTTGTGTGTGTGCTTCCGCCTGTGAGAGCCAGTGTGTATGACCAGAGTGGTGTCCAGTGTGTTCCAGCCGGCCAGTGATCCTGTCACTGTGGTGGCGAGGCTTGGCTCATGACCTCCTCGGGGCTGTGCTGCCATATTGGCCCCCTGTATTATTGTTCTGTCAACAGCATCTGTTGGGCCTGATAACAGGATTAGACCTGCCCCCTATAGGCTCACTGGAGCTACCCTGGATTAGGGAGGAAGGGCCTCTGTGTGTGTGTGTGTGTGTGTGTGTGTGTGTGTGTGTGTGTGTGTGTGTGTGTGTGTGTGTGTGTGTGTGTGCGCGCGCGCGCGTGTGTGTGTGTGTGTGTGCGTGTGCGTGTGCGTGTGCGTGTGCGTGTGCGCGTGCGCGTGCGTGTGCGTGTGTGTGTGCGCGTGAGAGAGAAAGATTATAACTCAACCTACTCCACTCCATCCTGTGTGAAGACCCCTACCATAGCGAAAGACGAATGAGAACACTTTTCCACCTAATGTGAGCCGGCACAGCTCCGATAGTTCCCCTTTCTTTCATTTATGTGTTTTTCTGCCTCGCACCACGTCGCCAAGCCTATATTTTATACTGTACGATCGATACAAGGACGGCCGTTTGTACCGAGAATGTGACACTTTAGCATGACACGCATTCATCCCAGTCCACGGATTGAGGGTTGTGTCAAGGTCCAGTTGTAAGTTCCTCATGAATATTAGATGTGGGGGTTCCCACCCCTCCCCACGTGTGTGTGTGTGTCCTTCATCAAGAGGGTTCGTGCTATCCCAGGTGATAAACAGTTTGCTGGGGCAGAGCAGTGGGCAGCCATATCCTCCTCTGGGCATAGAGATGAATCCCTGGCTGAAGCTTTCATGAAAAGTAAAGCGGCGATGGTAATCTCTGTCGATCCATCATCTTATTTGTGCTGTGGACTGTGCAGGGCACCTTGCCGAGTCATTTATCAATGGCTGCATCTGAGAAATGCCAAAATTTTAAGTCTGGCCGACAGACGCTAAATACACACACACACACCCATCCATCCAACATAAGCATAATATGCAAGGTTTCTGCCCGACAGCGACTATATTATAGTCTTCTGTCGGGCAGAAACCTTGTATCTCCATATTCCATCTTTTTACGATCTTTCTTTTTTTCCCCATAAATGAATGCCCAATGTTATACTTCGTCATATGACAGTGTCACGCAAAAGTAGCGTAAATAGCCAATCTACAAGCTCACAACTCACCACATCTCTATGCATGTGAGCGTATAGATCTGTTATTTTCTCTAGTTTTGGAAATGTTTGAAAACTTTTTTTAAATGAAATGCCTAAAATAGGGACGCCTTGTTGAATGTGGTTAAGTCTGTCTGTGGGTTTTATAAATCTTTAACCAATGAAAAGTATTAGCAAGAGCTTGAGACTAAATCATTGGGAACATAGATTATTTTTCCTTTTTTTTTTACGTTTCCTGAATAGTAACGGTTTTGGACATTTCCACCAGACGATGATATATGCACAGATATATAATTGCACATATATATATATATATATATATATATATATATATATATATATATATATATATATATATGGTATACTGGTATATATATATATATATATACCAGTATAGCCTTGGCACCATGGCTGTGTCTGGGCATGTGCGGCCAGACAGGCAAGTTATGCTCAAAGATCTGAACGGTGGGAATCTCGCAGCAGGATGACAACGTTTCCCCCTGTGGGACATCCCAGTCCCATTTCCCCTCGGAAGCGGCCATACTCCTGTGACATTCCTGCCAACCACCATACCTGCCAGTCAGTCTGTTTGGTTCCACTCAAGCTAGGAATTTAGCAGTGGTTTGGATTTAGAGGTGGGGGGGGGGGGGGGCGGCAGATAGTCCTCACTGTAGGCCATACCTTTGTTTACGTTTCCCCCTGTGCAGTGTGTTCATGTACAGTATGTGTGAAATAGGTTTGTGTGTACGAATAAGTCAGTAGTTCTCAAACTTTTGTTATTTCAAAGAAGCCCCATAACTCTGAGCGTACACAAATGGACCCAAATGGACCCATAAGGGTCCATTTGGTTCCATTTGTATACGCTCAGAGTTACAGACCTGTAAAGGGTCCATTTTACTCAAGGAACCCTGAGGGTCCCTGGACCGCACTTTGAGAACCTCCAAATTAGACCTTAACAAGAAACTTCCCTCAGTAGCTCATGAGGATAACAAAGTCCTCAGAGAGAGAGAGAGAGAGAGAGAAGCCAAGGTGAAGAGTACATAAACCAGATGTCAGTCACACAGTGCTCCTCATCCTCCCCTCAACCCCCCCGCCCACCCCCCATCTTCATCCCATTCGCCTTCCGAAGCTGTAATCAGGGGAAGGACCTCCCGCTGCGCAGAAGATGAAGCTATTGTGTGGCTCAGTGTCATGACACATGCTCAGATCTATGCTCTCTCTCTCTCTCTCTCTCTCTCTCTCTCTCTCTCTCTCTCTCTCTCTCTCTCTCTCTCTCTCTCTCTCTCTCTCTCTCCCCCTCTCACTTAACGCCCCGCTGAGCCGCAAAATAAATCTGAGATGTATTCGAGAGAGAAGCTTCTCGTCTCCGCTCGTCAGTGGCTTGTGTGTTTAAAATGGCTGACAGACGCCGAGGCGGGGAGCGCGGTGATTGGCCGGATACAACGTACAGTCACCGTGACTCACCGACGTGTCAGGCTGCACCACTCAGCCCCCGCCAACCCCCCCCCCCCCCCCGTCAGCCAGCCAGCAACATTAATCAGAAGTTCTTCAGAAGGAGGAGAAGGAAGACCACTGGTTCCTCATGCCTTCCTGTCACGATACCTTGCAGGAGGAGCCAGTGCAGGGGATTGATTGAGGGACTGGCAGAGAGATGCAATCTGAAGTATTAACCACAATGAACCCTAGGATCCCCATTCTGAGGTTGTCATAGACAGACATTTTGGCAAATATGCTGTCCACAGACGCGTGCACACACACACACACACACACACACACACACACACACACACACACACACACACACACACACACACACACACACACACACACACACACACACACACACACACACACACTTGATTCCGTTTTGATTTAAAGGAGAAGAGAAGCATGTTCTGTGCCCTGATAAAAGAGATCCTGACATCCTGGCTCTCTCCAGTCAGGTGAGAGGGAGCGCGGTGGAGGGCAGACCAGACAGAGCGGTGTAACTTTGAACAAAAAAAAAAAGCTGCCATTTCCTTCTGTCTCGTCTCTCCCCTGACAGCGCCTGTCTATCTGTCCATTGTCTCTCCATCACATTGATTCCCTGTCACTCCCTTTCCTCTATTATTCCTACGCTTATGTCTGTCTGTCTGTCTGTCTGTCTGTCTGTCTGTCTGTCTGTCTGTCTGTCTGTCTGTCTGTCTGTCTGTCTGTCTGTCTGTCTGTCTGTCTGTCTGTCTGTCTGTCTGTCTGTCTGTCTGTCTGTCTGTCTGTCTCTCCCTCCCTCCCTCCCATCACTTTCCCTGTTTCTGTCAAATAGTTTTTTCTCCTCTTTTTCTCTTTCTTATTTTTTTGGTTCCCGGCCCACACTCACACTCATCTCTTTTTTACACAGACATTTTGTGGTAGAACTGTATCTGTCTGCACACGTACACACGATACACACACACACACACACACACACACACACACACACACACACACACACACACACACACACACACACACACACACACACACACACACACACACACACACACACACACACACGTGTCGGTCCCAGAACACTTGATGACGTGTGTACATGTGCAAGTGCAAGTGCGTGCGTGAGTGCACTCACATACACACACACACACACACGCACACACACGCATACACACAGATGGTGCGCAGGTGTGAGATGTGACACAGTCCAGGTTACAGGCCACAGCTTCTGCAGGCCAGGCTCTATAGCAGCAGAGGTTGCATTCCAATGACACACACTGTAGTTCACTCTCCCTGGCTTCCTCTCACTGTCTGTCTGTCTGTCTGTGTGTGTGTGTGTGTGTGTGTGTGTGTGTGTGTGTGTGTGTGTGTGTGTGTGTGTGCGTGTGCGTGTGCGTGTGCGTGCGTGTGTGCGTGCGCGTGTGTGCGTGCGTGTGCTTCCTCGTCCATGTGTCTCCGTGAGTCAGTCGGAGAGGCCCGTGGGTGCTGTTTAATCAAACGTAGTGACCTTTGCCGTAGACGCAGCTCCACTTCTGACCTGCGGTGACACAGTAAAATCCTGAGTGTTCATTTAACTTGGACAGTTTGTCTGACTGAGCCTGAGAATGTAACAAAAATGGACCCGATTTGTACACTCCCTGAGTTACAAATGAATTGGCTGCTGTGAAGGCATCAAGATCAGAATAAAACATCAGATTAGGTTGTCATTTTTCACTTTTCGGTTGCGAGGGTGTAATTATTATTGTACCTTTGAATGTACAGACAGACAGACCAGAACACAGCCACGTTAACAAAGCATCTTTACACATTTATGCATGCACACATGTTTTTGTCTATTAATATGGTAAATAGTCTGGCATTTACATAGTGCTTTTCTAGTCTTCTGACCAGTCAAAGCACTTTATAGTACACGCCTTCACATTCACACACTGACGGCAGTGTGTACCAATCCGCTCATGGGCGGTTCAAGGACACGTTGACGTGATGACAGGACGAGCCGGGAGTCCAGCCAGGGACCTTTTCGCTTCCCAGACGGTCATTCTACCTCTTGTGACCCATGTGACTATTATTGTTCTGTTTGTTTGTGTTTCTGGTTAATTGTGTGCGTGCTTGTGTGTGTCGGTGCGTGCGCGCACGAGCGTGCTTGTATGCATGTGTGTGAGTGTGTGTGTGTGTGTGTGTGTGTGTGTGTGTGTGTGTGTGCATGCCTGTGTGTGTGTGTGTGCATGCCTGTGTGTGTGTGTGTGTGCGTGCCTGCCTGTGTGTGCGTGTGTGTGGCTCTCCCAAGCTGTACAAATCGTGCTCAGTCCAGTGGCCTCCAGTCAGAGTGCCGCTGTCTGAGCTCATCAGCGTTAGACGTCCGCACCGCCCTGATCCGCCCCGACAGCCAGCCACAGGAAATGATGGGGACGCGAGGCTGCCCACAGCACCCACGTGGGTCACCCACGTGACCCAGGGTGCTCACAGGGGGCTGGGAGAGAGCAGGAGGAGAGCAGCATGGGAGAAGAGAGGGGATGTACTGCATGAAAAACAGACAGAGAGGCAGTGAAGCACCTTGACCTGCACCCAATTGCAGGCACCGTGGCTCTGCCTGCCTGGCAAGACAACCGTCTCATCATCATCTGTCGGTCACAGTGGTGGAAAAAGTACTCACATGTTTTACTTAAGTAAAAGTATCAATATTACAATGTAGAAGTACTCTGTTACAAGTGAAAGTCTGGAATTCAAAATGTACTTGAGTAAAAGTACAAAAGTATTGGTATCAAAATATACTTTAAGTACAAAAGTAAAAAATACTCATTGTGCATAATGTCCCATTTCACAAGTTCAAAATGTATAAAAAAAAACGTTTGAAAATGGCCGATTTACAAGCTCACAATGCGTCGCATCGCGACGCATTGTGAGTTTGTAGATCTGCTATTTTCAAATGGCCTAAATATATATAGGGCTGAAGTGATTTGTGTGTTTTGTGATAATAATCAAGTTGTAACTTGTAACGAAAGTTTTCAAAGAATTGTAGTGGGGTAAAAGTACAATATTTGCCTCTGAGATGTAGTGGAGTAGAAGTAAAAGTAGGCTACTGGAAAATGGAAATACTCCAGTAAAGTAAAAATACCTCAACACTGTACTTAAGTACAGTAATTGAGTAAATGTACTTAGTTACTTTACACCTCTGGTCGGTCATCCTTAGACGAGCCCACCAACGACATTGTACTTTATTGTACTTTACCCTGCATCTTTCTTTAGTATGTCCATGGACCTCGGTGTGGGATGGCCTCATACTGTGTAACATTCATTTTAGTAGTCTTCTTGGCGACACAGTTTGTAGCTCCTGTGTCGTGACTTTACAGTGTTTATCTGTACGGCAGTACCGCTCAAAAAAGGAATGCTGCAGGGTCCTAGCGAAGATTTTCGAAAGCGAAAGTCCTAGCGAAAGTTTTTATTAATGTTAAAGTACATAAATAAATACCTTACTGGGACATATCCGGTGCCTACGTCATTATGCCACGAGTGTCTGTGCATACACTCGAGAAGTAAAAAAAACACATGTTATGTATACCAGTGAAAGATAATTAATATTAAAAAAAAACTTTTGTTTAATTGAAAATATTACACAGTGTGACTTTAAGGTCTTGCTGTGATGAGTTGAACGCAGTGCCTCCTGTTGTTGTCCGGGAGGATGTTGTAGGTGATATCGTCTCCGGACGTCTTCTCCTCTACTTTATTACAACCAGCGGGCCTGGTAACACGCAGTTTACTACCTAAAATATACGACAGTGACAACCTCGTTTTTCTTGGCATTTAGCCCAAGACCAACCTTGGCACACTCTCAGTCTCCATTTTGGTCAAAAGGTCCTGTGCCTGCAGCACGTGGTCAGATAAGGAGGCAAATGTCATCTGCATGGACAAGGTCCATTAGGGCCAGAGCAGGGAGTCGTCTAGTCGTCTAATACTGAGGCCGAGTTCCGGCTCCAGTCCACTGATGGCCTTCCTAAGTGCATAGTCCAGGACTATAATGAAGAGGAAGGGGGGAAGGTGTCCCCTTGCGGTACCGCCGCCAGGATGTCAAACTCCTCGTCGTTGGGGTCATCGTTGTTGGGGGCCCCGCAATCCTTGGCGGTGACCAGACAAAGACACAAACATCTAGACATACAGCAGATGTACACATACTACACGTACACAGAAGAAAACAGACATATGCACACACACGCACACGCGCACACACACACACACGCACACGCGCACACACACACACACACACACACACACACACACACACACACACACACACCCCACACACACACACACACACACACACACACACACACACACACACACACACACACACACACATTGCAAGAGTGTGCATGCCAGGACTGTTGCAATATTATCTGGCTGAACGGTGATTAAATTAATCTCAGCATGCCTGGCACCACCTCTAGAACCACGCTGTTGTATTTGACACCATCCACTTGGCTTGAGCGGGTCGCATGCACTAGGTCAGGCTAGCTAGCATGCTACATCTTTCATGCTAGCCCCAAAACTGCAAAGCTGCATCGGCTTTCAGACAGAGGGCAAAGGTTAAGGGTGAGCAAGAGCTCTCCTTACGTCTTAGACCTCAGCGGAGAGGAAGAGAAGGGAGAGCGGAGAGGAACCGCAAGCACGTTTCCTTCCCCACGACAGCGACTCTGCAGTCTCTCACATTTATGAGCCCCCTTTTTATTATTTTTTTGTTATTTTAACAGATTTTCCAGGCCCTCCGTCAGGCGCGTCAGACATTGTCACAGTTCCAGAGCAGAATGAAATCCTGGCCTTTCCATACCTCTCAGATCAGATCTGTTTCCCCTCTTACCTTCAATACCCCCCACCCCCTCTCTTCTGATCCACTCAGTTGACTTCACATCTCAGATCATAGCCCTTTCTTCATCTCTCTCTCTCTTTCTTTCCATGCTCCTCTCTGCATAGTGGCCTGCCTCCCACTTCCATAGTGTCATCTTGTGTAACCCTGCCAGTGACCGATGGGGAACTCCTTTGGCGCACAGCATATATCAGTTTTTTTTAGCTTGAACCATTTTCCCAGCTGCAGCTTCAATGCGTGGCGTAGTAGTCTAACCTCACAGCATTAAAGCAACGTCCTCTCGTATTGTATGTTTACATTAATGCCGCCACCTTCTGAAAACAACAAAAGAGAGCAAATGTGTGACAGAGATGCACTTTTGGACCTATTAACACCTCCTCCTCTTCTCCCTGCTGTCACTATGAGAGGTTGCTAATTGTCAGGTCAGTCACTGGCTGGCTGCACGTTTAATATGTGAACAGCGTAGGTGCAAACTCTCAAGAGCCTAGATGCTAGATCTTAAAAACCGGTAAAGCATCTGTGTCATTTTAGATTTTTGTGTTGGCTATTCAAAAGCTGCGTGCTTATAGGCCTACATCTGCTATTTTTGAAAAAACAATTAAAATCTTGAAAGTGTGAGAACTACTGATCTAGAAGGCATTTGTAGAATCGGCCTCAGATCTTAATGGGTTAAAACAGCAACTACTCTGGCACCCTTCATCTGAGTTGACACGGTCAGCGTGGTGTAAACCGACGAACCACTGACTGTTTGACAAGTGTACCATTCTCAGATATTGGCAGGTTGAACCCAAAAGCACTTGGACTTTGTTCAGACTGCAGGAAAATCAGATTTGTTTCTAAAATCTGATCGCATTGCAATGTGACGTGTTGTGAGCTTGTAGATGAGTAATAATACTGTCGTGTAAATCAGACTTCAGTGTGGCCGGTCTGAGACACATCTTTAGAAATTAGATTTGAATTGTATTTCTAGCCACCTAGGGATATGGTTCAAATTTGATTCACATCTCTAAGTTTCCAATTAGTATTTTTGCTGTTCAGTTCAGACTTGAATCTGATTCCAATCTGGATAGACCAAAACTCAAATTTGGGCTGAAAGTCTGAACTTACTGTGATGACCACAGTGGTCATCATAGTGATGGAAGCTCACTTTAAAAAAATTGATTTTTTTGAAGTGCATAATCCTATTTATAGGTTATTAATGTCATCATGTGTCTCGCTAGCCAATCACAGTGCTGAATAGAGTCAGCCAATAGAGTCAGCCAATCACAGTACAGCTAGGGGTGTACTAATGAGCCAATCACAGTACAGCTAATGAGGTGTCCCAACCCCACTTATAGGGCGGCTACACCGCCCAAAAACTGGGTAATCAGTCGCACAATGCAAACAAATCAGAAAAGGGGCAGGTGGGAATCCTAGGTCCAGAAAACAGACAGGCGGGGTCAAAACCGGGAGAGCAGTCACTATAATGTCACTAATGGCAAACAAATCCATCAGGGGGCAGGCAGGTAATCTGAGGTCCGGAAAGCAGGTAGGCAGGGTCTAAAACAGGCAGGTCAGAAAGGTCAGGATGAAATAATGCTGGATAGTTTGACAAAACACACAAGACAATCTGGCAAGGACTGGCCGTAGCTGAATGGGTAGATAGGCCGTCTGGAAATTGTAAGGTAGCCGGTTTGGGCGAAAGGGAAATAAGGTGAGGTGGCAAAGAATGTGGGAGTGGCCCTATCTGAAATGACAGGAGAGTTGTAAGAGTTAAAGGAGAGATCCGGACATTTTAAGTGTTATCTTTGATGTGTCGCTAATCACTCACCATCATTGAAATGGACGTTGACTTATTCCAGAGAGTCCCATCTCCTGCAGTCTGTCGACCCCCTCCGTTGGCATAATGGGAGCCCGTGTAAGAGTGAAATTCGTCTATTATAACCGATGCAAAGTTAGTTTTTTCTCTACTGCTCATTGTGGAGTCTCATGATACTCAAACATGCACTTAAAGTCCCCGACGAGCTAGCGCTAATGCAGAACTAGCTAACGCTGGTTGCTTGTTTCTCTCCCTGGCAACACCGAGTTGCCAGGTTCTGAGAGTCAACGTCCATTTCAATGATGGTGAGTGATTAGCGACACATCAAAGATAACACTTAAAATGTCCGGATGTCTCCTTTAAAGGGATATTTCACTTTCAAAAAAACGTTGGGTCATTTTATCGTCTACTCAGGTTTTAGTGAGCCCCCCCAGACCGTTTTTAAGTTGCTTGATTCAGTATTTAGATATATGATATTCATTTTATCAGACACGGCCCCTTCCTATACAAACCCATTATAACTTCAAACTCCATTTTTAACATGTTAGATTCATCAAAAAAAATGGGGAAAAAAATACAATAAAAATAAAAAATAAAAAATAACAACATCGAATAAACACGTCTCCCTCGCGTATTAGGAGGGCAGGATGAGTCACCAGAACCAAGGACGGGTGTTTTTGATGAATCTAACATGTTAAAAAATGGAGTTTGAAGTTATAATGGGTTTGTATAGGAAGGGGGCGTGTCTGATAAAATGAATATTCAAATATCTAAATACTGAATCAAGCAACTTAAAAACTGTCTGGGGGGCTCACTAAAGCCTGAGTAGATGATAAAATGACCCAACGTTTTTTTGAAAGTGAAATATCCCTTTAAGCCAGATTCACTCCTCCGCGATGCGTTGTGACCTTGTACGTAGGTTGGCTATTTTCAGCGCGCGACACCGTTGTGCGACGGAGCATAAATTTGGTTATTAGTGACAAGGCATGAAAACAAAAATCTAATTAAAGTAACTAAAGGTTAGGAGAATCTGTGCACAACTACAATTTGAGTAAAACAAAAAAGAGAAGTCTTTAAAAGAGAAATACACATGTATAAATGTGAACCATGGTGGTCTGGGATATTCTACTATCTGTGAGAATTAAACACAAGGAAAAGAAAACTGCTCCACTGATGATAAATGAGCTATCGATTCCTTTTGACCTCACTAAAGTTTGTTTAAGCTTTTACACCCAAATGAGTGTCTTTACTTTAGACTATAGCGCTGACATCTCTGAGACAGACAATCCATGCCTGTCCCATGGCAACTCTGCCTACTCTAGCAGCAAATGGTTCTCTTTGGAATTGCAGATAAATGTGATACCACATAGAGGATCTCCCTCTTATGTCTGGCTGCAAGGAATAGTCACGATTCTTCCCTTTGATGAAACGGTGAGAGACAGACTCAGCTGTGTGAGAGGAGGCATATAACTAAGCACATTATTTCTGAAGCCTGAAGTCTGTGTGTTAATCCCCTGCAGATCATCTTTTATGTAACTGACATAACTGAAGTAATGCCGAAGAGGTTTATTTTTTTTCTTCTTCTTTTTTTAAGTTATGAAGTTATGTAATTATGGTTTGGAACACAATGAGTCATTAGCGATTGAATGTACAGCATCAGTTATTCTCTTACTGGTCTTTCACACGGATAGGAAGCAACTTCCGCGAGAGGCTGAAGCATCAAAAACAAATTCATCATGATATTACAAGCAGAGGCTTGCACATGGTTGTCGGGTTTAGTGCACTGACAACACATCGCTTTGGGACACATCGATCTCTCCCCCTCTCTCTCTCCCATATTTGCACTGATTGAGCTTCCCCGTCACTCTCTCGCTATGTCCATATTTGGGCATAAACACAGCTTGAACTTTACATAGTAGATCATACTGGCTAACGTAGCCAGATAGCACTGCCTCGTAATGTTATATCCATATAGTAGTGCTTATTTGTTACAAACACTGTAGCCCCAATTTAAATCTGATGTTTTGGCATGCACATCCTTTATTTAGCCCATTTAAATAGCCTATTATTTTAGTGCATTGCGTGTCCTATGTGTTGGGCCTGTTACAACTAGTTGAATGCTAGTATCGCACACTGAAAATAGCAGCAGCAAATTTAAATGAGGCTTGAGAGAGGTGGGAGATAGAGAGAAAAAAAACAACCACATATGTTATACTCTTAGAACACTATTGTATTTGTTTATGTAATGACCCTATTTTCCCCTAACATTCTGACGCCAGTTATGTTGATGATTATTGTGACTTTGTATCATACAAAATGTAATGGCCGTAAAGAGGTAAAACAAAAAGTTTTATATGTTTATATTTGTTAGTGAAAAGACGATGGTGAGGTCTGGTGTTAAGTGTTGATGGATGGTCTTCCCTGCAGTCTACCTCAGGGTCCAGCAGTAAGTATGCAATGGCCCTGTGGAGAGCAGTGGTGGAAAAAGTACTCAAATGTTTTACTTTTACTTTAATGTGATACTTAGTAAAAGTATCAATACTGCAATGTAGAAATACAGACAAGTATTACAAGTTATTACAAGTTACAAGTAAAAGTCCAGAATACACATTTTTACTGTAAAAGTACAAAAGTATTGGCATCAAAATATACTTAAATGACCAAAAGTAAAAGCACTCATTATGCAGAATGTCCAATTACAAGATTTCAAATGGATTCAAATCTTTTCAAAATATCAGATCTACAAGCTCACAACGCGTCGCTTTTGTGAGCTTGTAGATCGGCTATTTTCAAATAGCCAAAGTGGTTAATGTATGTTTTTGTTATAATTATCAAAATCTACAAAGTAACTATTAACTAAAGTTTTCAAATAATTGTAGTGAAGTAAAAGTACAATATTTGCCTTGTAGGGGAGTAGAAGTAAAGTAAAAATACCTCAAAGTTTTACTGAAGTACAGTACTTACTGTAGTAAATGTACTTAGTTACTGGCCCTGTGGAGATATGCCCTTATGTGTCACTAATGTGGAGAGAGAGAGATCGGATGGAGAAACGTGCCTTTCATTTGCTTCAGCTAACACACAAGCTCATGTGATGCCCTCTCTGTCATCCTCTTACCCTTCATCTAACTCTTCTGAATCCACCCCAGCCATCATTTATGCATGTGAGAGAGCTCCTCTCAGAACAGCCAGGATACCATGATACTCCACCTGTGGTAATGATTGGGTCATCACAAAGTTGCGTTGGTAGAAAGATATACTTGAGAGGTCAGCAGTAGAGATGTTGCACACCAGTGTCCCTTGGCTAGAACGCCTCAAAAAAGCAGTTCACCTGCTGAGATCAATGGAAAAATGTTCTTTACTTTAAGATGTACTCTATATGCTCATCTCATCCATCTCTTTCAGTGCTACTCTCTCTCACCCGATACGTACTTTCTTTGTCTGTCTCTCTGTCTTTCTCTCCCTCCTTTCCCTGCTCTCTTTGTGGTCTTGGTTTCTTCGTGTGTGTGTGTGTGTGTGTGTGTGTGTGTGTGTGTGTGTGTGTGTGTGTGTGTGTGTGTGTGTGTGTGTGTGTGTGTGCGCGTGTGCGCGTGCGTGTGTGTTTGTTAAACAATTGCAGTGATGCTAATTAGGGTCGTCCTCTGTCCCCTAGGTTCATCGTAAGAGAGAGATATGACTTATGTCTTTCTTGTGCTTGTCTTTATTTTCTGTCCCGTCTCTAAATTACCTAGCTGTCACAACAACACCCCCTGCCCTCCATTTCCTCTCTGTCAACTGCCCTCTCGCCCCCGACAGACTCCTGTCCGCCCATCTTTCTGCCAGTCTGTCAGTTAGTTAGTTAGTCTCTGTCCATCCGTCAGTGGACTAGCCGACCAGTCCGTTCCGCTCGGAGAGTGTTCCTCCGTTCTGCTGTGCTTTTCAATTCATTTGTTTGTTTGTTTGGCAGAGAGAGAGACAGAGCGAGAGAGAGAGAAAGAGGTGTGTGTGTGTGTGTGTGTGTGTGTGTGTGTGTGTGTGTGTGTGTGTGTGTGTGTGTGTGTGTGTGTGTGTGTGTGTGTGTGTGTGTGTGTGTGTGTGTGTGTGTGTGTGTGTGTGTGTGTGTGTGTGTGTGTGTGTGTGTGTGTGTGTGTAGGGGGGGTGGACAGAGACAGAGAGAGATGGGGAGAAATCCGTTATTGTAGACATATCGAGAGAGACAGGCAGAGAAGAAACTGAGGGAAACTAGAGAGAGAGATGGCGGTTTCCTGTTCTGCGGCTGCCAGTCATTACTAGCAGGTCCTCCGGAGCAGCAGAATGACAGAGCGAGTCCTAATAGAGGAGACTGATGGCACGGAACGCCCACAGTCCTACACAGTCAAATCCTCAACGATGGTTTGAACACTGAGAGTGTAAAAAACTGGACCCTGTGTAGAGAAGAGTGTTCTTGGTACACTCCTAAATCGGTCTGTCACTCACGACTTGGCATAGGGGGCTGGGAATAAGACAGAGAGGAATGTTTGGGAACATGACGGCATTTCAGCAATTAAGAAGTCTGGTGACCCTATAGCGTCCCTATTCTGGTGTAAACGGTCAGGGAAAATTGCAGATCTACAAGCTCACAAACCGTCACACTGTGACGTGTTGTGAGCTTGTAGATCAGCTATTTCCGAAGAGATTTGGTGAGGGAAATAAGGAGCTCTTCAAGGACAATGAGATCTACAAGCTCACAACGCGTTCATTCCATGCAACATATTGTGAGCTTGCAGATCGGCTGTTTTCAGCGAAGAGATTTGGTGTAAGGAAAAAATGAGGGGGCCTAGTATAGAGCCCTGGGGGACCCCAGTCAGTGAGGTATATGTGGTTTTAAGTGGTTAAACCTTGAAGCTCATAAAACTCGACTGGATGTTATATTGTGTATTTTTGTGTGTGTGCTATGTTGTGAGGTGTATACATCCTGATCTGATTCAGTGTGTGTACTGTAAAGTGAATCTACCATCTGACACACCGTGTCCAACTCTGCTGCCAATGATGGAATAAATCTAGTGGATAATAGTGGAGAGTTTATGATGAAACCGCTGCTACGCAGTAGTGACTAAATCCCCTGGGATAAAGGCAGAAAATGTGAAATAGTGGCACATCAATATCCATCAGCCGAGAGGAGAAGCAGCATCATGTGTCTTGTTTAGTATAAATGCACACTGACACACACACACACACACACACACACACACACACGCACACACACACACACACGCTCACATCAAGAACAGCTGTGTCATTGTCCCTGCACATGCAATGCACCCACCACATATCAGAAAGTGAGAGGACATTACGAAGCTGTCACGCCTTGAAGAGTATTGATCACAGGGTGGACGAGTGCAGTGAGGGACAACGAGATGAACTTTACATCACAGCTGACTGGAGAGACAGGGAGGGGGAGAGAGAGAGAGAGAGAGAGAGAGAGAGAGAGAGAGAGAGAGAGAGAGAGAGAGAGAGAGAGAGAGAGAGAGAGAGAGAGAGAGAGAGAGAGAGAGAGAGAGAGAGAGAGAGGGGCTTTGTATATTATGTCTGCTAATGATCTGTGCTGGAGTGCAGAAGTTGTCGTAGACATGTGTATGCCGGCATTAAAGAGACGATAATGATGATTATGATGACGCTGATGATGATAATGATGATAAAGATGTCACAGTGTCTCCTGCATGTATAGTGCCATACACCACTATCTCCATAATACAGAAATTTGCTGAACTGAACTGAACAGGATGTCAGTTCATGCTAAAGTCAATTTCACTGGACTTTGGCTGGACAGTTTGACCTTCTCTCGCTGGGGTGCCTCTCACTCATCACCATAGGTACTTGGTGCTTGGCAACCTGGCAAATATAATTTATATTAACAATGGAGTGAAGTAACTCCATTGTTAATATGGAAAGGAGAAAGTAGAAAAAAAGGAACAATCACGTTGGAATCTATTTGCACTCCCCGAATGATCAGACAGGCCTTATGAGAGTCATACTATGGCAACTGGCATGGACCGCAAAGACCTTGTTCCGGTGTTTGGTTTGGGTTGTATGGGTATTGGATCTTTGTCTCTACGGAGGCTGGATTTCATGTTTTCCAAATGCTGAAATTGGGCAAGTACAACGTCTCTGAATAGTTCAGAGAAAAGGGCATTGAATTAAACTCTATTCAGTTTGAATGAGGGGCACGGATGTGGAACTTGGAACCGTCGGACATGAAGTGTGTATTCCAATTGCTGTGGCGTAACTGTGTTTTAACATATAGAGCAAATAGGCCAGAACAAATAGTCTTGGCTGAGGCGAGCTGGGAGTCATTCCTCTGTCTCTAATTAGCCTTGGCTCCGCTGTGCCAGCGGGCCAATGGCTGGCATGAGGCAGGAGGACGGTCCAGCTGCCCTGCTTTCCCTCCTCTGCCATGGGAGAGGGCGTTCAGTACTGCTGCTGTCTATACCACTGTTTCCCAAACAGTGGGTTGGGACCCATTTTTGGGTTGCGGACCCACTTTTATGGACCATGATTAAACATCATTTTTTGTGTTGTTGTTTGTTTCCTACATTTTCTTATTATTATTTCAAAAGATTTAAAATAAAAACAATAATATAATAAAATGTGTACAACCCTACCTTAACCGTACTGGGTTACGGTAGGGTTAGGGTTACTTATTTTACTGTGTAAAATGCACTAAACTTTAATTTAATTTTCTTTTTTAGATAAGATAAGACAAGGCAGGTTTATTTGTATACCACATTTGAAAAGGCAATTCAATGTGCTTTACGTAAAACATTAAGCAAAGGAAACACATTATAGAAGGACATTTCTGTTCAGTAAAACAAAAGTAATATTTAACCTTTATAGATCACCAGAGGTACATTTAGGTGTCATAACAGCAACAGCAGTGAGAATGAAACACAGCAGAGATAAGAGTACTGTAAGTGTCCAGAGCCAAACTAAAATAAATAAAGATAAATAAAATACTGATCTGCTGGCCATAGATATCTGCTCTGGATCTGTAGCTCTTTATATCTATCCCCAGTGAATCTATTTATCAAATTCAATGACTGTACAGTACAGTCTATCAACAATGATTATGCACAGTCTATCCACACTGAATGGATATATGTACAGGCAACACATTTACAGTGGCTGCCTTGTCTAATAATTGCCGGACCTCTATTACATATAGAGCATGTAATTATAATAATAATAGCTTGAATTTATATAGCGCCTTTCATGAACCCAAGGACACTTCCCAGCACTGACGCTGTCGCTTACACTGACTATTTCAGTTTGAAAAGTGGATGTGTTCGCATTAACACATCTCTCTTCATTGCAAAACGGTGGAGGACCACATGTTAGGGATAATGAAGAGCCACCTTAACACACTTCCCCCCCCCCCTCCCCCCCCTTTTTTTTTAACCAATAACATCCTATAGACACTCCTGTAACACAAATGCATGGAGGGGGGTTTAAGGTGGAGCATGTACACATGTACGCACCTTGAGGAGAAACCAGACAGAGAGCAGGAAGAGGAAAGAAAGAAAGGGAAGTACAGAGAGAGAGCGAGAAGCAGCAATTTAATGCTATAATTAAGTTCCTGATAGCACCCTGGGAGATGTGCTTTGGCCTCCCTCCAGGACAGCTTTAGCCTCAAGTCAACCCCTCTTCAGCCCTCAATCTCCGTCTTCGCACTTACACCTGCGCACACGGACACGTAATGTGTGCACTTACAGTTATAGGCTACAATGGAGTGCGCGCACGTGCACGGCTGCCAAATGCACAGACAAACGCAGATGCTTTTTTGTTTTGTTTGTGCAAACACACATTTTGTGAGCAGCCTGTTGTGCGCTTTCGGGACGTCTCAGCCCAGAATATGTGTCAGCCTCACAAAACCCATTCAAAGCAGTGGAAACATAACACAGGCAAGAGAGGACTGCACACACACACACTCACACACACACACACACACACACACACACACACACACACACACACACACACACACACACACACACACACGCACACGCACACACAAAGACAGTCTTGACACATGTACCTACAGTACAGCATTCACCCCCCACTTTACAAAGCAAGCCATGTGAAGGACCATCCACATCTCTCCCTGTCAGAAAATAAATTATTTTTGTGCCATGATGATTCTCACAATATCGCCTCTTCTAACCAAAGGTCTTCTAGGTTTTTCTGCTGCACTTTGTTGCCTTCTCTCTCTCTCTCTGTCCACCCACGTTGCCATCCAGTATCATTGGCTTTTTATATACAGTGACAGCAAACTGCATGAGACTGACAGACACATGTCCATCATGGTCCTGAACCATGTGGAAGGACTTGACATGTGTGCCAAGGCACGCAGCAGGGGGTTGTTGTTGTTGCCTAAAAAATTGCAGGGGAGACGAAGACTGTGAAAAATACCGGCTAATTTTGCCATCTGTGCTGTCCATTCAGGTTAAACGTCGACCAACTGAGAGGAGGAGAGAGGGAGAGAGAGAGGGAGAGAGAGAGAGAGAGAGAGAGAGAGAGAGAGAGAGAGAGAGAGAGAGAGAGAGAGAGAGAGAGGCAATTACACCCCCTCCTATCCAACCCATATTTCTCGGCACCTTCGGGCCACGCGGAGCAGGAGAGGAATAGGATTTTAATTGAGGACATTGTGAATCATTTTTTCGTGAGTTATAGGAAGTAGGATCTAAGATCCATCGGGATTTGTCACCGGCGCGTCGGAAAGGATTTCACAGAAAAGAGTTACAGAGACTGGAGAGGAAACAACTGGAAAGGGATTTTTTTGGGGGGATTTGTCGTTATTGGACTCCAGTTGGCACCCGCGTGCGTCTTTGCATGTCCTGTTTCCTCTGGGGATCATATCGCGTAAATATTGACGCGCTGTGAAAACGCCGAGCTGGAGCGAAGCTGGTTCGGTCCTGGACGAGCGATGTTGATCGGTGAGTGTTGAACACCTTTGTGCTGCTGAGTACCGGTGGTGATGATGATGATGATGATGATGTGGCTCCGCTGGCTCCGCGCGTTGTCCTCTCTCCACATTCACACACTCAAATCTCGGTAACAGATAGGTGGGCACCAAGAAAGAGTGGCCACTTAGGTGTTAAAATGGCTATTTTCTCCAAAATGTAAAAAAAAAAAAATCGGGAAATGTTTTTAAGTAAAGTATACATGATTAGAACACTCGATAATTAAGGTCTAATATTTCTACAATTACTACACATTGCTACAAAACCTGTATATCCAGTCATTTTGGGGCATAAACAAGAAGTTGAAGGATAACATTAATTCTGATAATGATGCAGTACCGTGCATGTTCACATCATGTATACTTTACATTACTTAAGACCATTTTTCAAATATAAATATATATATATATATATATATATATATATATTTACATTTTGGGCAAAATCGCCAATTTTACATCGAGGTGCCCAGATGTCCCTAGTGCCCACCTATCCTGTATCCCAAATCACAGCCGCGCACACAACACGTTGAACACGCTGCGGAGTTGATTGAGTGACTGATTTAATGCGTTTAACAATTCAGTTGGGCTTTATTAATTATTGTATTTCTGTATCAATGATGGCGATTGTTAGCATGTGTGATTTAAAAGAAAATGGCCAGAATAACAATACACACGTCTATTTAGATGTACATCGAATCTAAGTCTACTGATAAAACAATGACGAAGTCGATTTTTTGAAGAACAATTTGCCTATCCGGAGATTGCGCGTCTGCAGTGCACAAGTGTCAAGTTCTGGACCCACAAGTCTTTATCCTCTTGAAGTTTTCATTCCCTTAGTTTTGCACGAAATAACAATCTACTACCCCAATTGACTGTACATTTGGTGATAATAATTATATGCCTGTTCATATTTCTATATTGGCCTATAAGTCCGTAATGTGAATGGCATAGTTTTGATTGTTTTAAATACAGACTTATATTCATTTGTCACTCAATGTCATTCAATGAAAAATGTCATGCTTTGATGTTATAAATAATTCCGAATATCCTAAAGCATACATAAAGGTGGACATGTCACATGTTTGTATATGATTTATAGGGTTATGATATGCCAGTGATAGTAAATTAGACTTTCTTACTTTAATTCGCACAAAGAGGATATACAAAAAAAATAGAATAAGTACATACATGTATATATGTATATATATATATATGTATACATGCATACATATACACTGTGTGTGTGTGTGTGTGTGTGTGTGTGTGTGTGTGTGTGTGTGTGTGTGTGTGTGTGTGTGTGTGTGTGTGTGTGTGTGTGTGTGTGTGTGTGTGTGTGTGTAAACAGTATACATATACCCTATTTTATGTAGACTAATATTGACTGTGGAAGCAATTCACATTGGCTTTGGAAACTGTTAGTTGTTTCACAGAAAATATAGGCCTGTGATAATCTATGCATTTTCCTTTTCATTGATTTTCTATCTATGTTTGATAGCACAGCTAAGCACACCATAGAATAATAAAACAGTTGAAGAACAGTAAAATAAACAGTTTGTTATATAATGGCCACTGTGAATTAACCGTTTATTGCTTTCTTTTCATAACATTAATTGCCTTGATTCTTGCGGAAATAACCAAATGACATTAGTCTGCTGCTTGGACACCATGTTATCAGCTGTAATCTCCCTGATTCAGTCTACTGTAAAGATGGAAAAATATTCTAAATGTCTTCCATATAGGCCTAGCTAATTCGACTTCTGACTTGTTATCAATCTAAGTGAACTAATGCCTGTGCACCATGAATGTTTCATTTCTAACAGCACGTTGAATGTGTTCGTTTATGGGTTGGAGCTAATTTACCTGTTGTTTAGTATTTGCCTCTTACTGCCTAAGCAGTCCTGTACTAAAGCAGTCAAGCAGTCCTACCCAAGCAGTCCTATGTATTAAAGCAGTCCTACTAAAGCAGTCCTACGCTCTAAAGCAGTCCTACACACTAAAAGGAGTCCTACGCACTAAAAGCAGTCCTACGCTTTAAAGCAGTCGTACTAAAGCAGTCCTACGCACTAAAGCAGTCCTACTGATGCAGTCCTATGTATTAAAGCAGTCCTGTACTGTATATTAAAGTAATCAAGCAGTCCTACTAAGTCCTGTGCACTAAAGCAGTCCTACTAAAGCAGTCCTGTGCACTAAAGCAGTCCTACGCACTAAAGCAGTCCTACTGATGCAGTCCTACTGATGCAGTCCTACGCACTAAAGCAGTTCTAAAGCAGTCCTACACACTAAAGCAGTTCTAAAGCAGTCCTACACACTAAAGCAGTTCTAAAGCAGTCCTTCTCACTAAAGCAGTTCTAAAGTAGTCCCATGTACTAAAGCAATATGTATTAAATCAGTAGGCCTATATGTACCAAACCAGTCCTATGTACTAAGTCAGTCCTATGTCCTAAATCAGTATGGACTCTGTACTAAATCATTACTTTGCATTAAGCAGTCCTATGTACATACATACTGTACATGTGTGATTTACAGCTATGGCCCAATCTCCTTGCCAGAATCCAAACTCCATCTCTCAAGTATATGACATCACCTTTTCACTGCATGGATTGGGCTTTGAGCCCTTCTTTCCACCACAAGAAAAATGTAGGGAGAGAGACAAAGAGAGAGAATGTGTAGAACACATAAAGATGATATAAGCCAATATGGAACCAATGGCAATAAATCGATAGTCTTGTTTACTGACTTGGATGTAATGGGCCACAGACACAAAGACAAGCAGCCAGCGAGACACTCACACATGAGTACACACAGACACACACACACACACACACACACACACACACACACACACACACACACACACACACACACACACACACACACACACACACACACACACACACACACACACACACACACACACACACACACACACAGGAGGCCCCTGGGTGTGATGGATTTCTCTTTGACTGAGATTGTGGGATGCTGTGAGAGATCCCAACGCTCTTAAAATGGTTTCAGTGCATGGGCCAATGACTCATGCAAATGGCTGCCACATTAGCATTTCTCCAGATATTTATTTCGCCTAATGCTCGCTCCTCTCAGCAACACTAGTGGAGATGGATGCATGCAGAGCACCAGGGGTTTCATCATCGGCTCCCGGCTCGGAATGTTGTCTCCTCCTGTTGTCGCCGTCGTGTTGTTGTCAACGCTCCCCCTCTGCCTGTACTATCAGTCAGCTTATAAAAGGAGAGCGGCTCCACCATCCCATCGAGTGGGCATTAAAAAACTATAAGGCCGCTGTTCCCCGTCGAGAGTCCACCTCAGTCACTGTGTTGTTTTAAGATGCTTAGTGGGGCGTTGGGGAGCGGGCCACACCATGACTCGGCGGCTGCAGCCGTTTCTGACGTTTACCGAATGAGGGCCTTTGCCCAGTAAAATCCTGGGTGTGAGAGTGTACAAATTATATGGACTCGTAAGGGTCCGCATTCCCACTGAGCGATGCCAAGGCAGAGGTGGGTGGGATGGGTGGGGAGTGGTGAGGGGGCAGTTGGAAGGCTGGGTTGTCAGACTCTGTGACCTTGTCTCTGCCCGCTGCAGTCCTCCACCCATCCCTCAAACCCACCCTGCCCTGCCCCGGTCCGCACCCCCCCCCTCCAAGGGCAGGGCACAGGTTGTGGGCTGTGGGAGGGCTGATTACAGACCAGTCCCTCTGGGAGTGGGCTCCATTCTTCTTCCTCTCCGTGGCTCTTATCTGCACGATCAGCGGGGGCCATGGTGGGGAAAAGATAGGGTTAATCTCGGCCACACACAGGGTCCCCAGACTAGATCAGGACTAATTACACGGGGTTAAGGTTACAGTGTTTATGGCCAAGCGTTGGCTCAACAGGGAACTCTCACCACACCCTGAATGCCAGGGCTGCGAGGGAATCAAATTAATTTATTGACTGAAGCGGTGTCATATTGTATGACTGGAATGCACCTTGGCGTTACACAGCATATTCTCCTCTCAGGAGAATCTTCATTTTATAACAAACAGATGGCCACATTGAGATAACACATGGCCCACACGTGACTTGATGTGATAAGCAGAGATACCGCATAACGTGCAATAGACCACCACAGAAATAGGAAAAATAGCCGATATTCAAGCTCACAATGTGTCAAATGGCTATTTCTCTGGAAAATACTCATACCCCCTCCCACACACACACTCACACACACACCCAAGACTAGAGGAGCTCCCATGCAGGCAGAGGGGAGTAATTGCTCGTCTGTTTGAAGTGGTCATGCAGGTGGATGGGCCGGTAAATCTGGAGGCTAATGAAAGGGCAGTGGCGTTAGGCAGAGACTAGAGCCTCGGTCCACTTCCCACTGACTCCACATCCTCACACACACACACACACACACACACACACACACACACACACACACACACACACACACACACACACACACACACACACACACACACACACACACACACACACACACACACACACACACACGCACACACACACGTGTTACTGCCTCACCGTCAGCACAAATGGGAGGAAGGCGAACCATAGCTTCCTTCTGGCTGTTTGTGTGTTTTGTGCGATAGTTGTGTTTATGTTTTATTTTTTTTGTCATTGCAGTGGTGCACATATGAGACTGGCTGTCTTTTAAATGGATGACTTTGTGTGTATTGTCGTGCACACACAAATGTGCATTTCGATGTGCTTGTGCTTGTGTTTGTGTGCGTGTGCGTGTGCGTGTGCGTGTGCGTGTGCGTGTGCGTGTGCGTGCGTGTGTGTGTGTGTGTGTGTGCAGGTGTGCCAAGTGAGAGAGTGACACGATGAGACGTCATGATGGATGGGTTTTCTGGGCATCCTGTCTCCTCTTTCATCCCTCACGGACCAGGATGGTGGCAGCACTCCAGCTGTAGTTCTATACTTTCACACACACACACACACACACACACACACACACACACACACACACACACACACACACACACACACACACACACACACACACACACACACACACACACACACACACACACACACACACACACACACACACACAGCACTGGATAGGAGAAAACATTGTGTCATGGTGTTAGGTGATACCGGCTCTCTAAACACAACATTTTACAAATCGTTGCTGTCGGGTGGAAACCTTGTATGTCCACAAGGACACGTTGTTATTATTTAAAGATATAGCATATTTTCACACAGCATATAATATTTTCACTACTTTTGTATGATGAAGTAGAAAAAACATAAAAATGTGAAACTTGGATATATGAGGTTTCTGCCCGACAGCAGCAAAATTCTCCTCCTCTCTAAGGAATATTGTGTCGTTCCACATTTGTAAAGGAGTGAGTGTTGTCCCATCAAGTTTTGGGTTTCTTATGTGACTGGCTGTGGTGTGGGTTTGTAGGACTGGACGATATGACTTCAAATCAATATCTTCACGATTGTTTCAAACTTTTGCCTCGAGTGCGATTAATGAACGATATTTTTTCTTGAATAGTGAAAATAGCCGATCTACAAGCTCACAACGTGTCGCGATGCAGTGCGTTTTGAGCTTGTAGATTGGCTATTTTCACTATTTTTGTACACCACCATTGTACAACAAAGTATAGGCTAATACAGAGTTGAGTGGTTAATTAGACCAATCGATTTAGTAGATTATTAAAAAAAAGATTTAGATTTTTTTCTTCGATTTGATATATAAGAAAGAAAAAAGTAAACCTTACATCTCGATTATTCTGTTATAAGTCGGTTATTGGTTCTAAATGTCGGTTTTGATATATTTTCAGTCAATTGCCCACCCCCAGTGGGTTGTATTCTGGCTATGGCATACAGGGAGGGTCCATTATCCAGGAATATGCATGGGGGCAGGGTGGAGAGACCTTGAATGGACTCCTTAACGATCGCACCTATCTACCTGAAGCTGCAGGCCCTTCCAGATAGGGCAAAGGTCAGCCAAGGGCAGAGGTCATTAGTCAATGTAGTCACTGAAGCATTACCCCATTACCCTCGGCTGCCCCCATCCCGTAACTCCCCCGACTCCCCTCCCCCATTGATATTCATAGAGATCTTTTCTTTATTGATCTGCGTATGTTCTGCGGCCATTTTGCTCGGTGGCCATTTCGCGCTTTGGCCATTGTACGCTTACGCCACACTCGAAGGGGGGGGGGGGGGGGTCATGATGTAAGAGCAAAATAGAGCCTTTGGCCATGCAAATATGTTGGCTAATATGGCCATCTGTGACTCGCTTCTGATGCTGTGCGCGTGCTTTTGTGCGCGTGCAGTATCCACATGGTTTTTGTGCATGTCCCCATGTCTGCGCCCCGGGCCCCTTGTGGGGATAACGCGCCATCATGTGAATGACGGCTCAAGTCATTTCATGGAAGTGTCAGCGTGGGTTTGATTGGCCTGCCGGCTGCTGCAGTGATGTGCTTCTGTGCACTGGGTGCTGTAGGCATATGCGGAGCCCGGCAGGGGTCCTGACAACATGAGAAATGGCCCCGTACGGCGCTCAGCATCAAAACCCTCACCATTTAACCCCCCCACCCCCACCCCCTCTTCCACGGACACTCAGGCTAAGGATGGAGGTCTTGGGGGATTTAACGGCAACACAGCACCTTCCAGGGTTGTGTATGTGTGTGTGTGTGTGTGTGTGTATACCCACACGCGTGCATGTTTGTGCGTGTGAATTCATCAGTCTCCTGCAGCCAGGCTGCTTTGAGGCGAAGTGGCCAACTAGTCCTCCACTTGACTCTCTGACCTTGACTCAGAGGAAAGAGAGAGAGAGAGAGAGAGAGAGAGAGAGAGAGAGAGAGAGAGATAGAGAGAGAGAGAGAGAGCTAGAGACAGAGAGTTAAAGGCTTTTAGAATAGATAGACTCCAGGATGAGAAGAAATATACTGTAGATAAAGAGCAAGACAGAAGTAATGACAGACATATACACAGAGAGCCAGACAGATTGAAAAATAATGGGAATAAAGTATACCTGAGAAAAAAGAAAATAATTTAGATGGGCAACTATGGCGTGTTCCACTCGCTCTGCCATGTCTCTCTCTCTCTCTCTTTCTGTTTCTTGAATTATTGGTCACAGGTTCAGAGACTGACGGCAACAGAGGCCATTGATTTTACAGTCAACGTCGGCCGTCAGAACCCAGGGGCCGGCGATACTCCTGGGCCCAATGCATATAATAGAGTGCAGCTAGTGTGTAAATGATGGTACACGTGGGGTTCCAGCTCTAATGACTGTCTCTGTGTTCTAGGCTTTGTTAGCCGCTTGGCTGCTGACCCCTAAACTTCCATTGCTTCACCATCTCAGGAGTCTTTTAACAGCCCACTGCTCTTAACATTATTAATACTGACTGGCAGTGCTGGACAAAGTACTCACTCAACCCCAGTGCTTTTTAACATGAATGCATTGCTGTATTAAAATTTAGACAAAATTCTAAGATCTTCCAAAAATATAAATAATAGTGAAAATAGCAGATTTACAAGCTCTCAACACGCCACATCACGCTGTATTGTGAGCTTGTAGATCTGCTATTTACACTATATTTGAAATGGGGCTTAAGTGGTTAATTCAATATGTTCACTTCCTAGAAATGTTGTGGAGTCAAAATTACAATATTTGTCTTTGAAATATAGTGCAGTGAAAGTATCCAAAAATACAAATACTATCCAAGTATCCAAAAGAAATACAGTAAAGTACAGAAACACAAATGTTACTTTGTTCTGCCCACCACTGCTGACTGGGAATTATATGAGTACATTGTGCATACTTACAGGTGTAACAGAAACGGTGATGCAAAATTTACATAATCAAATGGCAACCAGAAATGTATAAAATATGTTTTTTTGGTATACAAACACGAACAGTACATTAATGTATAAAATATTAAATGTGTAAAACATACAATATTTACCTAGAGCCTGCTGCTTGGTTCATGCTCTCATTTCCTGTGTGGGTATTCTGCACTACAAAAGGTGTGTGTGTGTGTGTGTGTGTGTGTGTGTGTGTGTATTTGTTTGTGCGTTCACTTGCTTCTCCAACAGAAGCTCACGTCTTCCCCGCTTACTTTAAGACTGTATTGAGCCACAGTGGAGAGACACGGGTATGAT